>NC_051182.1:7325180-7625180 GCF_013339695.2 Rhipicephalus sanguineus | reverse complement strand
ATTCCGGAGTTTCGGAATATATGGTATAAGAGAGGAATGGCGCGCAGAACTCGAAAGAGAGAAAGAGAGACAACACCGCGCAGAACTCGAAAGGGAAGAATAGAGGCGTGAGCGTGAAAGAGAGGAACGCCGCGTAAAACTCGAAGCAAAGAGACAGGCGTTCGAGGAAAGGAGGCGTAAGCGTAAGAGCGAGAGAGAGAACAACGAGCGAGAGGTCGCCGTTGGCGGGATCGCGCCAGAGAAAGGCCCGAGCTTTCAAGAGAGCATGAAAGCAGAAGGGTTGAGAATGAGGCCTTGGCTGGTCTTGAGTTAGGGACAATTCCGGAAGACGTTCCTTTCGTGGACGAGGTTGGTACTAGCCGCCCTAATGGGCTCAAGGAGGAGCTGGAAACCTTCCTCGTGCCTCAAGAGGACGTTTCGGAATCGTCAGAAGTAAACACTGTTAGCGTGGTGGCTGACAATGGCAAGGACGCGACGCTTCAAGGGTTAGGCGATACCGTCGGTGAGGGCTCAGAGTTAGATTTTGTCAGCGCTGACGCAGATAATTTGGCCCGACAGTCCGACGTAGCGGAGAATTCAAGAAGTGTGAGCAAGATAGAAGGTGTAGCAGAAACACCAACGAGCTGCACGGCTCCGCATGTCGCGACCCGAAGCGATGATGAAGGCGTCGAGGGAAAGGATGTTTGCCGAAAGCGCAGAAAAAGAAAGAGGCGAAAGCGTTCGGCGGACGTTTCAGAATCGTCAAAAGTAGACACGGTTAGCGGGGCGGCCAACCTTAGCAAAGACGCGACGGTTCAGGGGTGCAGCGATGCCATCGGAGAGGGCCCAGTTTCAGAATTTGTGAGTGTTGACACAGATAATGTGGCCCTACCGTCCGACGTGGCGGATAAATCGAAAAGCTTGCGCGAGAAAGAAGGTGTAGTACAAGCACCAACGAGCTGCACCACTCCGCATGTCGCGACCCGAAGCGATGATCGAGACATCGAGAGAATGGATGTTCGCCGACATCGTAGAAAAAGAAAGCGGCGGAGGCATTCGGCTCAGCGTAGGCTTAAGAAAGGTCCCACCCCGGCGCGAGAAAGACGCAAGCGTAGGCCAACGGACAGTTCGCGGAAACGTAAATTGAGGCATTCATTCAGCCGCAAGCAGCGCGAGAGGCGCAGAGGGAGAAAGCAAGGTGCGCTCCCACGACGGAAGGCGAGGTTGAGATTGACAGTTTCGGGAAAGCACCTGGGTCCGAGTCGTCAAAGTCTAAAGGCCAGTGTACGGCGGGTAACAAAGCACCGCACGGAGGCGAGCACAAAGGGAGAATGGACAGGGTTTCCCCCCCCCCCCCGTTTCTGGCATTCCATTCGCCTTCTTGACGGGAGCCGACCGAGGTGCCGAATGAAGCGTGACTGTAGAATGCCGCTGATAGCTCGTGCATGTTGTAGCCTCTGGCGGGCTAGAAAGCCGGCCGGACCGCGACCCCATCGGGTACGATTCAAGCGAATCTAATTGAGAAAAGGGGAACGGTCAGATCGAGTAATTTTGCACGTGCGTGCAAATTAGGGTTACTCATGGTTTTGTTAGGGATCTAGAATTCAGCCAGGTTAATTTTGCGGATTATGAGATGCGGTGAAAAGTTTTAAGAAGAAAACCCACGCAGTAGTAAGGGCTGAAGAGAGCATCGAAGTTCTTTAATCATTAGGATGAACTTCTGATGAAGGTGTTTTTAGCGCGAAAATGTAATTTTTCTAGTTTTGAAAGGTTTATGTGCGATATCGTATGCGTTCACGTTCATGTCGATTTGGGGTGAATAAGCATTTGAGGAGAGATATCAGCATTAGTTTCCGAAATGAGTTTGGCACTGAGCGGTGCAGTTTTCGTTACGCACTATTAGAATTGACAGGCATTTAGAGCAAGGTTTTAGCATAAAACCAATGCAAATGTTTGAGGTGCTTTTGAAGTGTATTGCACCTGGGGTTTTTTTGTTGTTGTTGTTGTTGTTGTACAATGTGCGTTGTAACGTAACGTAAGGATCAGCCTTTAGAAGAACTTAGAGGGTTTAGGTGAGGGGTTAGTTGTACTTTGTCTTTTGCAACGCTATAGGAATGAGGTAATTGAAGCGCTCAGGAGAGCACAGTGGTTTTTATCAGAGGCGTTGGCACGGGCAGGTAACTAACTGAATGAACCAGTTAGAAAGCAGTGTTTATCCCGTTATGTTTTGTTCTTTTTCTTGTGAAGGAATAATGATCGAGTGATCACACAAGCGGATCATTAAGCTTTTCCGAACGTTACGGTGTGAGCGATTGTTCCGGCATGTATGAGTCGCGGTCGAACCTTTTGTTGGGGTTCTGACTGTAAAGGATGAGAAGGTCGTTTTGCTGGTGCAATCGCAGACTATTTGGGTGACGGCGTAGGCCTAGATTTCAGGAAACCTAGTGAGCTTGAGAGCTCAGCAGTAGTTGACTATCCGCGGCCCAAAACAAAGACGGACGAAGGGGAGTTTTGGGGCTCGCTGGAATGCAGTCTTTGCATCGGAAGTTATTCATCGTTGGTCACCCCTTGACCGATGTTGTTCGCGGGACAGAACAGGCGAAAGTAGTTTAAGATGAAAAGAAGGAAGCTGCCTTCTTTAAGCGCGAAGGTGGTACTGATTAACCGTTCGGTTTTGCGAGTTCCCGTTTACGACCGAGAGTTCACGGTCCAGAGTTATGCGAGTGATCGAGGCCTAGGTGCCGTTCAATGTTAGAAGGATGACGAAGGTAATGAACATCCCGTGCTCTACTTGAGCCGAAAATTCAACTCTCGCGAGATGGCGTACTGCGCTTCAGAAAGGGAGTGCGCTTGCATTGTGTGGGCCATTCATTACTTGCAGTGTTATCTCAGAGGCGTCAAATTCAGCGTAGATACGGATCGTTATCCCCTTGCCTGGCTGCAAACCGCGACATCAAAGAACAGTCACCTTCCGAGGTGGAGTTTGATTTTTAGGCAATATCTTTTCGACATTAAGGATAAGAAGGGCAAAATTTTAGTGGAAACGCTGACGCGCTTAGCCGCTCTTTCTAAGCGATTCTGGGGTGCTCTTCCCGATGTCTCGAAATTGATATTTGAGGGTTTTTTTTTCTTTTTCGTGCAACTATTTGTTTGATTGAGTAAAGTAGCACGTTTGGTTCCTCGGCATAAGTAAGTCCTGGGAGTTTTGAGGGTCAGCTTTTCGTAAAAGCTAGTAATGAAAGTTTGTTTACCAACCCTCATTTGGTCTGGTTTACTCGGAGGCGGCCGAGTACTTGCTCTTCATGTGGTTGAGTTTCAGAGAGGCCGAAGAACTTGGGCTGCAACTGACCAGACAATGCTTCAAGCGAAGACGAGCTTTGAGCATTCAACCGTGGCGAATTCCGTCGACCCTTCGAGCAGCAGCGGTGGCTGCTACCCTCCATTTCTCCACTGGCGAGGGAGGAGGCTGTTATGACTGGCAGTCGGTGGCGTCGCGCTGACCATGAGAATCGGCGGGCAAGGCGTTCTCACACTGCTAGAACACCTGCATCTTTCCTGGAAACGGCGTTCCCGGGACGGCAAAGCCGGAGACAATGGGTCACCTGGGTTTGACTTGGTATGCTGCCGAAACGATATGACCTGCATATTTGGACAGGAGTCGCCGCAGACCCTTTTCTGCCTTCGGGGAAGAATCGGAGGAGCAAACCCGTTCTGCCCTTCGGGGAAAAGAAGAGTACGAGGAACGAGCCCGAGGAACCTGTCGCCTTGCTTCCTCCACAAGCGTGCCGTTGACCACCTGACCCTTGCTGCTTCAAGAGTGCAACGACCCCTCAGCGACAGTGAAATGGACTGTGCCATGGTGGGTGGGGTCGTGTGTGTGATTGGTGGTCATCAAGAAGGAGGAGCCAGCCTGAGGGGTTAAAACGACGGTGCTGAGTGAGAAATGGGGCTCTGAGCCCTCGGTAGGGTGGCTAGAATGGGGAGGTGTGAAAAGCGGCCGCGGAAACCGGTCCCCAATGTGCGCCGATGCCGCAAGGGGCGCTGTACGCAGGGGCGCGTGGCGTTGAGCAGACGACGTACAGCGCAGCCTTGCTAGCGTCTGACGATTATGGCTCGCGCTATTTCTTGCGTGCTACACTTTGCAGCGTTAATCGTTTTCTTTTTATCTCAGCGATTGCGCTAGTGAAGCGTAGACTTCCTCTCCCCATTTGAAAAGCAGGGTTCGTATTGCACGCCGAGTAGCACTGCGCGTGCCATAGTAATATTCCTAGCGGCATTTCGCGCACGCCACTTTTGAGCAGAAAGTTTTTTTTTGTTCTTCTTGCGCTTGTGTCCTGCCGTTTTACCACTTGCCATTATGTATCACTGCAACTTATTCAAGTCATTTTTAGTGCTTATTCACATGGTTAAGGTATGTCTTTTTCGTTTTTAAAAAGTGAATTTTTTTACTTTTGATGTTCTGAAAATGTACGAACATACAGAATTGCGGTTCACAAAAATTACGCTTCTATTTGGTTCTGTTCCAAAGTTATGGTCCTTTCTTTTGTGACTACACTCAAATTGAAAATGACATGTTCGGAAAATTTAATTATTATTTTTCTCGAAACTTGATTTTCAGTAGGTTTTTGTTGCGAAAAAGCTCATAGCTATTGAACAGATTAATATTTTCCCATGAAACATTCCATGCTTCTTGCTCAGACATTTACTTGCGCCTGTGCAATGAACTAGAATCATTGAAACGATGAATGACTTTTAATGTTATAATACTTAAATTGAAATGCAACCTTCTGAAACAACACGACTTATGGTGGTTTTAGGCTATAATATACCTAATAATAATGATAGCGCAAGGATTCTAGCTCATCGCGCAGCCTACATACACAGCAGGGGCGTAGCAAGAATTTTTTGGGGGGGGGAGGGGGGGGGGTTCAACCATGTTCGTGCGTGCGTTTGTATGTGTGCGTGTATATATACATATGCAAAATTGAAAAATTTGGGGGGGGGGAGGGTGGTTGAACACCCCAACCCCCGCACCCTTGGCTATGCCCCTGGTACACAGCTATAATGCTGCGAAACCATTTTTTTGTATGGTTGGATTGGTATAGTTATGACTATTGCCGCGATGGCCGTGTTATGCGTAATATTGGTAATTACATTATAATTACCTTCCGTTCTTTTACTGAACGCACTTGCAGAGCCCTTTTAAACTGTTCGCCCAAAGGCAAACACAAAACAATTAATTTTGGGTCAAAACCTAAGATTTCTAAAAAGGTGGAAAATACCTAAAAAATTGCCTGCTCTCGCGCTTGTACCCATTACTATGCACTAGCTGCTGGTCAAAACGTCATGTGTTCGTTTTGTCGGCAGGTTGAAAGATTTATTGGTTCAAAGGAAACACATTCGTACACGAAGCAAGTTTATTTGAACTCTGCAATAAAGAGCTATCTACAGAACACAGGTCTTAGCCCACTTGGCTTTCTCTTCTTCCTCCTCATGGTTAACCCCCTTTAAAAATAAATGCACCCGAGTTAAGGAATAAAAGTGTACAACATATCACGTTGTACGCGCCGTCGTTCACTTCAGACTACGCAATACCAACTAGCCCAACGTCGTTCCCCTCTATGTGCCTTGCGTCGAAATGCTTCTCGCATTGTTCTGCGTTCCTTGTTAGCTGCCTCTCAGCTCTCGGTATCGCACGACCTTACTTCTAAAATAACTCTTTCCACGCCAGTACTCGGAACAAACATGCATTTTCTGTCGACGAACAGTACCCAGAGTTGCAGCCAGGAACGAAGCAACAACGTGCAGTTTTCTTCTTCAGTTTATATCCTCACACCTCAAAAATCCATGACCCTCGAGCAATAAGCACCACTTGAACGATGAAAAATACGACGCCGCGTTGCCGAGTGCTAGGCTTTCCTCCGGTAATCTGCAACGGCGGCGGCCGTACCGGCCGTACCATGCAGCGCCCCTTGCAGCAGCGCCCCTGGCGGCATCGGCGCGCAGAGGGACCCTCTCTGGCAAGGGAAACGCGCTGCGCTCAGCACACCTCCCCATTCTAGCCACCCTACCCTCGGTAACAGGCTCATCCAATTCGCTTGTCGCTGAACTCTGACCTTGTCACGATGTAAATTGAGTGTACAAAAAGTACCAGTAAACTTGTTATTGTTTTCCCATCTTGCTAGCATCAGTTCCTCAACCCGGAGACTCGACTACGCTACCAAACGGAGTCCGGGTACGACGCTGCCCTATCGTAGCAACAACCTGGTTGCCGATGAGGGACGGATCCAAATAACCGGTCGCAACAACTGGTTGCAGCGGTGAGATGGATTCAAACACCCAGACACGACACTACTTACACAACTACACTAGCAACGTACCCACTACGCCACAAATCATAATTTTTGTGAAGTTGGGAAGCACCCACCACGACATTACTCGTCATTCTGCGTAGAAGCGAGGTACCATTTGTAAGGCATTATGTGCAGTTTCTTGATGCGACGGCTGATGACGATGAAGAATTATGACTGAGCCTTTTGTAATGGGTTGGAAGCTTTAAATGACCCACTAGTTACGTAATTCGCATTGTGTGATGCCCGGTCGTTATTTCACTCTCCCACCACGCTTTATAACATACGCTAACGTGAGGAAGAGATAGAGAGAGGGGAATTAACTTTATTGAGACCCGGAGGAAATGGATCATGGGAGCCTTATGGGCTTCCTTGGCAACCAAAAAAGGTGAACTTGCGAGGAACCCACTACGTTATAAATCATCATGATTTGGGACTATATTTAATAAAGTTCCGCCATCGATTCATCCATTTGTGATGTAGGGAAGCAGCCACTACGCAATTTTTTTCATTCTGCGTAGAACCGTAGTACCTGTTAAACACCTGCAAGGCATTATGTGCACTTTGTTGATGCTGTGGCTGATGACGGTGAAGAATTATGGCAGAGACCTTTGTAATGGGTTGGAAGCATTCAACAACTCACTCATTGCGCAATTCGCATTGTGTGACCCCTCGTTACAGAATTCGCGTTGTGTGACACTTGGTTGTTATTTTACTCTTCTACCACGCTACATTACATATGTTAATGTGGTTCCTTTCCGACATGAAGCCTGTATAGGGTCTATTTGCAAAGCAGTTTCAAGCACAGGCATGGCTCTGAGGTAGGATACTGGGCTCCCACGCAGAGGGCCCAGGTTCCAACCTAGTTCCATCCTGGAATTTTTTTCTTCTTTCGTTTTTTTTCTTATTTCGAGCAATAGTGGTTACGGACACCGGCGGCGGCGGCGGACAACTACGGCGCGAAAAAAAGGCCCTTGTTGTAACCTCATAGCAGCTCTCGCTGTAAAAAACGCGCTTAAATGTGGCCAATAATGAAACGCACTTCTTTATTTAATAAAGCAACTGAAGCGACACTAACGCACTTGTCGGGTCCACAACCTTCAATCAACGCGGCTTCCAAGATTTCACGTTTCAGTTTGGTATCTCCGGGACCTACTACTACCGTATTCTTCAACCCTGGGAAACAACCACAAACTTTCGTGTGTAAAGCAAGGTTCGAACCTTCTCCTGACTTTAAGTACCTATAGCGCTGTCGTAACCGTTGATTAAGGCACTGACCGGTTTGACCCTAGTAAACACGACCACAGCTTAATGGAATCATCAGAGGAACGCCTAATTAGAGGAACGCCTACATCTACCGCGTGCTCCTTGCGAAGCTGGTTTAGAATTGTTTCTGCGACCGCTAGTAAGAGCGGGTGGGTGTACCCTGCCTGTTGCAAACGTGCGGTTTGGAGTCTGAAGCTTTCCGCCAACTTGTGTGGGCAAGACTTTACAAGGGCTGACCTGAGACATGATTTTGCGATTCCCCTTTTAATGACCTTGGAATGTGAAGAATCAAAGGGTAGTACGGCTTTTTTCGTTCTTGGCATGTAAGCCCAGCAGGTGTGGTCAGGGTGATTAAAGGATAGTGGAAGGTCTAAAAACTGAATGGAGTCGTCCTGTTGTACCTCGAACGTGAACTTCAACGAGAAAGAGTACTATTCAAACACTTCCGCGATGGACGTAGCCAGTAGCGGTAAACGTGTCAGTGTAGCTACATATAAAATGACTAAAAAATCGTCCACGTATCTAAAGACATTAACAACGCTTAGGTGGGCTTCGTCAAGTAAACGCTTGAGCTGTAGGTCGAACTTAGCAAGAAAAATTTCACAAAGGACCGGCGCTACGCAGGAGCAAATACATGCGCCCTGTCTACAAGATACGAAGGAGATTAAAGAAAAAAATATTACTTGCCCTAGCGGAAACACCCCTTGTATGCTACGCATAACAATGAATACTGGCAAGTACTTTTTTTCAAAAAAACAAATATGGCGTTCAGAGCACTCGATATATGCTTCCTGTACTGTTAATTGTGTTCTTTCAACAAGGGATTCATATTAATAACCTCAGAAATAAAAACGCCAGGCCTGCGCGGAAAGCGCAGCACAGTCACAGCGAAAGCTCGAAGAGCGGCATTTCTAGAGCCTGTTATAAACTATCTTGTGGCTACCGACACAAGTACACTAGGAACGTACCCACTACGCTACAAATCATAACTTTTGTGAAGTTGGGAAGCACCCACCACGACATTACTCGTCATTCTGCGGAGAAGCAAGGTACGATCTGTAAGGCATTATGTGCACTTTGTTGGTACGACGGTTGATGACGATGAAGAATTATGGCTGATCCCTTTGTAATGGCTGGGAAGCTTTAAAAGACCCACTAGTTACGTAATTCGCATTATGTGACGCCCGGTGGTTATTTCATTCTCCCACCACGCTTTATAACACGCTAATGTGAGAAAGAGATAGAGAGAGGGGAATTAACCTTGTTGAGACCCTGAGCAAATGGACCATGGGAGCCTTATGGGTTTCCTTGGCAACCAATAGAAGTGCACTTGCGAGGAACCCACTACGTTATAAATCATCATAATTTTTGTGAAGTAGGGAAGCAGCCACTATGCAATTTTTCTTCTGCGCAGAACCGTAGTACCTGCTAAACACCTGTAAGGCATTATGTGCTCTTTGTTGATGCTGTGGCTGATGACGATGAAGAATTATGGCAGAGCCCTTTGTAATGGGTTGGAGGCATTCAACAACCAACTCGTTGCGCAATTCGCACTGTGTGACGCCTGCTTACAGAACTCACGTTGTGTGACACTTGGTTGTTATTTTACTCTTCTACCACGCTACATTGCATATGTTAATGTGGTTCCTTCCAGACATGAAGCCTGTATAAGGTCATTTTTCAAAGCAGTTTCAAGCACCGGCATGGCTCTGAGGTTGAATACTGGGCTCACACGCAGTGGGCCCAGGTTCGAACCTCGTTCCATCCTAGAAATTTTTTCCTATTTCGTTTTGTTTCTTACTTCGAGCGATAGTGGTTACGGACACCGGCGGCGGACAACTACGGCGCCAGAAACGGTCCTTGTTGTGATCTCATAACAGCTTTCGCTGTAAAAAGGATCTGCGCAACTGGGATCAATCTGGGATCCTCATTCTGGTTTACTTGTTGATGCACTAGAAGCTATCCAAGATCGCTCAGCTCGTTACATTGTCGCTAATTACTCCCGTACTGCGAGCATCCCATCAATAAAAACTTCTCTAGACCTCCCTACTTCTTCTAACAGGAGGAAGCAGGCCCGCCTATGCCTCTTCCACACAATTATTTTTTCATGAATATTGAAATAAAACGCACATTGTTCTCGCCACCCCCTTATGTTGCATCTAGCATCGACCATAACTTCAAAGTTCATGTGCCATTCTGCCATACCGACATGTACTTTCACTCCTACTTGCCGAAGACTTCATCCGAATGGAACCACCCTCCTGCCTCCATCGCCAGCAACCCTGATCAAGACTGCCATTTCTGCATGGATTATTCAAGACTGCCATTTGTAACTTGAAACACCACTCCTCTCTGCAATGCCGCAAATGGCATTGCGAGTATTTACATAAATAAATAAATAAATAAATAAATAAATAAATAAATAAATAAATAAATAAATAAATAAATAAATAAACTGGTTTGTAACAAAAAAATGATATGAAATGCTTAATTACCAACTGACGTAACACAAATAGGTAACTTTACCTGTTATGACACATATGTTTCACAAATTGCTTGTTATGTTTCAAAGTTATGTTTGTGTTTATTTTCTTTTTTGTGTGTAGCGCTCATAATAGCATTGTTTAACTTCGACATGCAGATTCTCTGCACTTCCTGTGATACTGGATATGGTTGTGTACATGTGTGTATAATTTGGCTTTGTTGTTTGCCTTGCACAAGGCGCCCGAATCTTCAAGTGGAAATTACCACTTTTGTTCGGTCCTTCCTCCATCCTTATGGAAATGAAATAGAAAATTGAATTGCCTCGGAACATTGTTTCGTGGGAGCCTTCAACACTTCTCGCCGTCGCCCTGGGAAAACTTTGTGAAGCAGCCGCTGATCGGAAAGCCGTTATTGGCCTTCAGTGCCCAACGTGGGAAACCCTAAGGCAAGCATTTCTAGATCAATGCAGCCCTAAGCGAACCTTGCTGAAGTGACAGCAAGCAGTTACCAGCCGTGTGCAAGTCCACGGAACCTTGTCAGCTACGAAGCTCCTTTCTGAATGCTCGGTCACCCTCAGCGCATAGAGTGCCCCTTCAAGGCATTGCCGACGCAAACCTGCCCACTACCATTGCAGCGCAACGCCCAGGAACAGTCGCAGAGTATACGTAAATTGTAACTGAGCGTGAAGAAACATTAAGCTCCCACGCATGGTGCCAAATTACCAACGCCAACCCCACAGGCGCCATGACGCCTACCAGAGTACACGAACCCCAAGTCTGTGTCAGTCCAAATCGGACGGCCGCGGCACAATTGAGCCCTACCGCATTACCAACAAGAAGCTCTGTACCTCACTATCTCTGCTAAGCATGGTGTCTAACGTCCTGACCAGAGCTTCTCCAAGCTGTGTGCTTTCAATGCCGTCAAAAGGGACATCTCGCATCCAAGTTGCAAGTCTAGATCGACTGCTCCAGCGTCTACAACGCCCTTTCCCCCATCTCTCCAAAGAGTAATGGTACAGAAAGAGTAATGGTACAGGTTTTCGATCTAAAGCACTTCCCTGTGCTAGAGTCGAGACATGCTTCTCACAATGTCTCACAGATGGCAGCACATTATCTCATGTTTGCTTGATATGTATCCCGCTACATGGACATAGTTGTCTACTTTTGGAACGGTTTGCAAGTTTGTGTGTGTTTTTAGCGGCGATGGGTGCACTATCCAGGCTTTTTTCGAAGCATGGCGTCCCGCAAGAAGCGTAGTTTTATGGCCTCGCCAATTCGCCTACTAATCGCCGAATGGGCTCATTGTCATCGTGACACCTGCCGAACAAAATGCGTTAAGGAAGCTCCTTCCACTACATGGCATTTATGTAGTGTTTATTTATTTTTTTTTTTGAGGCAGTTGCAAGTAACATCGTGGCTTTGTGGTAGGACACCTGCTAGCCACGCAAACAGCCCGGGTTCGATCCTCAATGGGACCGCAGATTTGTATTGTTTATTTTATTTGCATCTTTCTCTATTTTTCGGTCACGGACGATTTTTCGCTCACAAGCGACCCCAACACCGACGGCGAAACGCGCTCTCTAACGCTATCGCGTTCAAACCCAACGGATGCAAATAAATAAAAAATCACAGCATATCCACGGGGTGAATGATGATGAGTGGGGCGAAGCTACGGAGGGAATCATCTGTAAACCGTGAAACTCTTCCGTGAAATGCGCCCAGTACATAATATAAAGAGTGTGAAACATCGTGTATATATTAAACATCAAACTTTTATTGTACTGTTGGTTTACGTGGTCCCTTCATTATCACTTGTGATCGGTCAAATGCAAGGAAGAAGTCCGCTCCCGAGCGAAAGAGCGCCAAGAGCGACCGCATTCCCCGCTCGCCCTGTGCGAATTAAAGGCAAGGCTAGAGGGAAGACAGGACGCGCGTTCCACGACGCGAGGTCGGTAGCATGCCCAACGAAAGCCAACGGAACGCGATCGTGCAAGTGCTCCGGCTTCGCATCGCCTCATGGTTCCATTTAGCGTCCCAAAACCTAACATATTGCTCAAGGTGTGCCTTGCGTTTTTCGTAGAAATAATTTCTTTATCATGTACATTAAGACGAAAAGTTGAAAGCTCACTAGAGTGTATCGCCCGCAAAGTATGTCTTTTAGTGTGATTTAACTCTCGTACGGCAGGCTCCTCGCGCCGTTGCCGGTCCACCTCGCCCGTTGACGATCGGGCGAGGTGGCTACATATAACTGCTACTACTACACTTTAAGAAAAACATCTGGCGTTCTTTCGTTCTGCTTTTACAAAACATCTGGCGTCTTTCGTTGGTTTATTTCATCAATCAACGGCGTTTTGAACAAAATTTTTATTGTTTAATCACGCACAGGAGAAATCTCACCAGGCACTACCTTGGAGGTAAACAATGGCTGCTAATGGCAATGAGAGACAGAAGAAGTCGGCTTTTAGCTAACACTTACACTTCTACTTCTACTAACGTTTCCTACTGGAACATGCCAATGGCTGCTAATGGGGAATGAGAGACAGAAGAATTCGGCTTTTAGTTAACGCGCACGCTGCGAACTTTTTATTGTTCAACAACGCACAGGAGAAATCTCCCACCGGCACCACCTTGGAGGTCAAAGCGTAAGACTTGTTACTCACTACTACGAACACGACGACTACGGGGGACGAACGGGTGCCGCCTTAAGGAGCTTCGCCCCTAAAATGTGTGTAGGGGTGAAGCATGTAGGGAAGGGTATTTCAGCTCCACTAACGTGAAACTTGTGCAGGGGCGAAGCAGTGTGCGCCGGTGTTTCCTACAGCAAAATTACTGCTAATGGGCAATGAGAGACAGAAGAAAGATTAGACACAGAGACCCGGCGTCCGCTTTTAGTTAACGCGCACGCTGCGAATCCTTATTGTTGAATTACACCCAAGAGAAATCTCCCAGCGACACTACACCGCAGATCAAGATCCAGTGCCTATATATACGGGGTGGCCTGTGAACGGTTGTGTAGCGCGAGCAGTCGTTTTTTTTTTTAAGAAACTCGCTAGCAGACGCTGCCTGCGTCGGCGTTGTCTTTCGCGTGCGAGGGCGTGTTCACGTTCCTCGCAAGCTAGCAGTTCAGCGTTCATCGCAGAAAGGGCGTTTCCATAGTCAATGCGCGCTGTTCGCTCTCTCTTGCCCCATGGCGAGCTCTGAGGCAGTGGCGCCCTCTCTTGCGCTCAAGCAAATGGACAGGAGACGACGATGCAAGCAAGCTAGTGGGTCACGATGATACACGCGGCGACAGCAGAGGACGATGCACCGCCGACAAGCTGAGACCCTAAGGTGCTGCGCCCCTAATACAAATCATGGGTACGAGCAGGCATAGGCGTGCGCACAGGGGGGGCGGCCGCCCCCCCTAATAACCTATGAGGGGGGGCGCAAAATCTGCCCCACGCATTGACTTAGAAGGGGGGGGGGTTCCGCAGGGTTCCCCCCCTAATGGGGAACCCTGCGCACGCCTATGCGAGCAGGAATAGAACACAGGTCTTTTGAGTGGCAGTCAGATGTTCTACCACAGGGCCACGCCAGTGCTCTATGCTGCTTCAGAAAGAAACCCTACGTTTGCTTTATTCATTGTGAATATTCACGTCAACACATGCAACATCGCGTGACCGAAGGGTAGAATTACACAATGTCAATTGCTTAACGACGACCAGCCCTTACGAAGCGCTTAAAGATTCACCCATTACAAAGAGCTCAGGCATATTTAATCGTCATCAGCATCAACAAATTGCTCAGCTGCGCGAATAGCCTTACGGACTTCTCTGTTTCGCTAAACGATGAATTATGGCTTAGTCGGTACATCGCATTTCCACTTACAGTACATTCTAGGGTAGTTTAATGAATGTCACTCGCACAGAGGTTCCTTTCCTCGCGGTTGCGTCCACCGAGATGCAAACCCTGGCAAGCGAACGAGAAGCCGACGCCAACGCTGGCCGATTGCGCGGTCACGTTCTACTTTTGAAGGCAAACCTCTCGCGTACTCTAAGCTGTGTGCGTGAGGTTTTATACTTGACGGTCTCCTCTTCGTTGAATTTAGAAGAAAGAAATTGCTGGAGGAACTCAGCAGCGCGAGAGTTCACAACGCTTCTCATATACTTGAAACTGGCATTTTTAAGTATTCTTCGGTAGGGTACACGCAAATGACATTGCCTTATTTCTTGTAGCAGATCAGTGCTGAAGCGGTCAGAACGTGACTTCCAGCAGCGCTTGAAGTTCTCGTCGAAGGCACGAAATTTGTAAGCCACCAGCCAGGCGATTTCGTTGAAGAAGTCTATAAGAAGCGTGGTTATTCCGGATACCATGAGCCTGAAAAGTAAAAAAAGGGAACACTGGCGAGTATGTCACGCAGGTGAGTAAAAATCCACGTTCAACGGTGTCGTAGCTGCCAAACACCAATAGACATTCGACTACTTATGTAAAGGCGAGTTTTACTTTCCTTTTATACCGATTGCTATCACGGAGGGATCAACCATGTTTTTTCTCTCTTCTATCGTTTTTCTGTCTTTTAACACGAAAGTCTTTTATGCCGGGTTCCACCAAGACTTTAGTGACGTATTTCCGTCACGGAAATGACGTCGAAAAATATACACGATAAGATGGCAATGAAAAAAAGTTCCGTCGACGGGCATCGAACCTACGACCGCTTGGTCCGCAACAACAGATGCCGGACACGCTATCCACTGCGCCACGGTCACAGACTCTAGAGGCTTTACAAACGCGCCTTTTATATCTACCACTCTCCCGGTCTACGGGGTGGTGTTGCCCTCTGGGAGCGGTAAAGTAATTCGTCAATACTGTGGCCTCCGCGATTAGCACCTGCCACGCGTTACACGTCCCTCCCATTCGGCGCGTTTTGAATACAAGTTCAATTTCGTCAATGTCTTAACACACCGTGAGGTGGCGACTTTAGCCAAGCGTCGTAAAAGCGTCGGCCTCGCTCATAGCTCTGCGACGCGCGCCTGCCTCACCTGGCTGTAAACACCGCCTTCCTCGCTCACGCGCTCACCCGTAGAAAAATCACGGCCGGGCACGACGCGCTTTGCGTTTCCCTCTAGTCCGGCCGTGGTGTTCAATCACATTTTAACATGCCGCGGAAGGGCGACCAAGTTCTGCGTCCAATATGCGACGCTCTTCTGGCTATCACACCTAGTTCTCTGATTACGCTTTCACCGTTAACTACTACACCACAAGGGTTTGTTTAATCACTTAGCAGGGACGTTAGTCGTCGGGATGGAGATGTACCACCAACCATCAAAGTGGGCACATCCACGTTAAACGGTGCTATAGCTGCCACATATCAATATACATTGTGTAAACTCTCTTATATCAATGTACAGTAAGCATTCAGTTACTTTTGTAAGGGCACGCTTTACTTTCGTGTTATTCCGATTCCTATGACGGAGGGATCAACCATGTTTTTTTGTCTCTATATCAATTTTTTTTTCTTTCTTTCTCTCTACATATAACTTTTTCTGTTTCTCGCACCTCTTATCTTTCTTTCCCTTTCTCTTTCTCCCTCTCGCTTCCTCTTTCTTTCTATGTCGTCCTCTTTCTGTCTATATATTTCCTTGTCATTCCTTGATTCTCTTTTTGTCTTTCTTTCTCTGTTTCTTCCCTTTCTTTTTCTCTATTTCTCTTTCTTTTTCATTCTGTGCCATGCTTTACTGTCTCCCCTCCTCCTTCCTTTCCCTCTTCCTCACCCTCACATCTCTCCTCCTCACCTTCACCACCCGTTCCCGCCCCTTGGTATACTATACTACACAAGGCTATGTTATGTTGTGCTAGCGTGCCTTCATAGCCGAGTGGTTACGATGCTCCCCTTCGCATCGTAGGTACGCGGGTTCGAATCCTGCCGCATGAAGAATTTTTTTTCGTCAAGAATGTCTATCTGTCTCTTTTTCTATCTCGCTACTCGTTCCCACACTCATCAAGGTTATTACACCCCACACAGGACAAATAAGCCCACGTGTTGTGGGAACAAAGCAGAAGATGAATAAGAGGACGAAGAGGAACAAGAGGAAGAAGGTAGCGAGTGCCAGTTCATGACGATGATAATATTGTGTTGCTGGATTACAACCGATGGCTGGCACTATCTTAGAGTAGGCCGAATCGTAGTAAAAAGGGGTACAGCGAGAAACAGCATGGCGCTGCTCTCAGAAAGCCTTGCGATCTTGAGGTCAAGTGCAGCCTTCAACTCCAGGTGCTCTGCCTACGCAGGGCTAGCTTCCCCGTTGAATTGCTGGCTTCTATTGCCGGAAGCTTGATTAAGGAACTGAACAACGGGATAAACACTGGCCCCAATCGGCAGGACGCCAAAATGGTGCGGTCCGTGGTTGTGCCGTACGTGCATAACCTCTCCCATCGCCTCAAGAAGGTGGCAGGGAAGTGCGGCATTACAGTTGTTTTTTTCGGCACCTGTCAAGCTCGCACGCATGTGCAGTCGTGTGAATGGGGTTGAGAAGGTTGGCTGCACAAAAAAGCACGCCACAAATTTCATTTATTGCCATGTGGGTGTGGTGTATAGGATCCCACTGACCTGTGGAATGTTCTATGTAGGCCAAACCGCCCGATGCATAAATGAAAGGCTGAGAGAGCATCGTGCAGCTGTCAATTCATTGGCGGGGGTGGACATTCGGCAGATTACTGCCGAAGGTGTTCCTGCACGCCTGCCTTTGAGGGCACCCGTATCTTGCGCAGCGTTGCCGCTCAGCAAGCGCGCGAAATCTATGAAGCTTACTGTACAAGTTTAGAAGCTGACAAGTGCGTGAGTACGCCGTCACTGGCGTTGCATGCAAAAGAGAGGGGCCACGGTAGTGGTGCTGCTAGAGGGGCCACGGTAGTGGTGCTGCTAGAGGACGGACGTGTTTTTCGTGGGCTCCGGAATGACAGCGTCAGATAAGTGCTTTTTTTTTTTGCATGATTCGAGCTTGTTTCTTTAGTTAAGCCACTAGATTGCAGCTTAATAGAGCTTACAACTTTGTGCTGTTGGTACAAAGTGGTGTGACAGTCGCTTCGGGTGTTTTTTTTTTAAATATTTGTTTTTTTGGCCACCACGTGGCTGAAAGGTGCACAGGTGCTTTGAAGTGTAACATACTTGCGGAGTTTTGTGATATCATTTGGCTTTAAGTGTATCTAATCTGCCGCGTGAATGCTCTATAGCCATGGTCAAAAAGACCGTAAAGTGTTCAGGATGCGGAATGGGGCGGCAAATAGAGGTTTGTGAGGATGAGACGACAGAGAGAGCTGACGCCAAGTGTAAGCAATGCGAGTTAGAGGCGAAGATGGAAATAATGATGGCCGCCCAGAATGAGCTCAAGGCGAGAATCTCCGAGCTGGAGAAAGCGGTAGCGACAGAGCGGGAAAAAACGATGGCTATGGCGGAAAGGCTTAAGTCAGCCGAGGAGGGATTGGCAAAGGTAGCCATGCCAGCAAAGGTAGCCATGCCAGCAAATGTAGCCACGGGGAACAGGGAAGCAGGCGACAGCGGGAAAAATGGGGCATCGACCCCCACAGTGGTAGGCACGAAGGGGGAAACAGTTTGGAAAAGACAGGTGCAAGGGACACAGGACCCACCTTCCGCGAAGTAGTCTTGGGAACGGGAGGGGACAAAACAACAGCAGTAGCACGCGCTAGTAACAGGTGCAGTGGCCAGGTGCGGGAGAGTCCACCAGAAAAGTCGGATCACGTGATAATCGCCGGGGACTCGAATTTAGCTACATGCGCAGAAGCAATCGAGGAAAGGGTGAGAGGCGACAAACGAGTTTTAATAGGGAAGTTCCCGGGACATAGGCTGGGATCAGTGATGAGACAAGCTAGCGCAGAACTCGCAGCTAAGTCTAATGGACGTAACCTCGTGATAATCGCGGGAGGTCTAAACGACGTCTTGAGTAACGAATCAGCCGAACTAGGGACCACATTGGCGAAAGGGGTCGATGACATGCGCGCCATTTCCCCTCAGGTGCAGATAGTGGTATGCACAATACCGGAGGTACCGGTGCGTGACGGCAACCTGCAAAGAGCGGTTGTCGACGCAAACAGAGAGATATGGCAGATGAGTAGAGAGAAAGGCATTGAGGTAGTGGAAATAAACAGAGAGGTGCACAGGTGGGGTGGTTTTCGAAGAGACGGAATACACTTCGATAGGAGGCTTGGCCATGAGGTGGGTTGGCGTCTTGCAGGACGCGCAGTAGCTTTTTTGGGGGGCACGCGGGCCCTTCGGTGCCCATGGTAGCTTGTAATGAGGAAAACAACCAGGGGGACTCTTTGACAGGTAGTATAGCGAAAAAACAGAGAAAAGGTAAAAGAAGGGAGAAGGCGCGTGTTGCAATTAGTTACATTAACATGCAGGGTGGCAGAAAAAAGGCAAAATGGTTAGAGATTGAGGGACAGGTAAACAAGGAACAGATAGGTGTTTATGCGGTTACAGAAACACACCTTAGAGACTTGGAAGAGCCACCACATATTGAAAATTATGTTTGGGAAGGATGTAACAGGATCACATCAGAAAGGAGAGGTGGGGGGGTTGGAATGCTAATTCATAGCAGAACAAAATGGGAGAGAGTGAAACAAACGTGTTCAGAGCACATGTGGGTTTCGGGCACAGTAGGTGGAAAGAAAACGTGGCTAGGTGTAGCTTACTTGTGGACAGGCAATAACTGCAGAGAAAAGAATCTGGAGATAGTGAAATGCATAAGCACCGATATTAAAGAATTTGGTCATGATGCCGAGATAATCCTTCTAGGGGACATGAACGCTCACATTCATGACCTTGACGGATATTCAGACACCAATGGCAAGTTATTGCTAGATCTCTGCGAGCAACATAGTCTTGAGATAGTTAACGTGGGGCCTAAGTGTGAGGGGCAGATCACGTGGGAAGTCAGAAACAGGCAATCGAGCATTGATTACTGTCTCATAACAGAAGGAATATATGACAAACTTAGAGAGATGAGAATAGACGAAGAAGGCATTAACAGCTTGGGTAGTGATCATAAACGCATAATATTACAAATGGGATATAAAACTGAAAATAAGAACATAGAATCAAAGTTTGGCAGCTCGTATCTAAATGACAAACAAATAACAAATATAGCCGCAAGAGTCGAGGAAAAAGTAGACGAACTACCAGGCAAAGACTGGAAGTATAGTGAGCTGCTACATGTAATCACGAAAGAAATGGAAATAGAGAAGAAAACCATTTGTTGGAAAGGAAAGAAAAAGCCAAAAAGTTGGTGGAACAAAGAAATCCGGGAAGCGATCGAGATGCGACGTCAGGCATCACGGGAGCACAGACAGGCAAAAAAGGAGAAGCGGCCACAGGACGAAGTCAACCAAATATGGGAAATATATTTAGAGCAAAAATCCATTGTGCAGAAATTAGTCGAGGCAAAAATTAAAGGTGAAAGTGAACGCTGGATGACAGAGATTCGCGAAAAGAAGAAGGCCGCGCCTAGGATTTTTTGGAGCCACCTAAAAGCGCTGGGTAGGAAGTCTGTCACAATGCAACAACATATGGTAGATGAAGGAGGAAATAAATTGGAAGGATATGAAGCGCTAGGTTACATCCGAAAGATAACAGCCGATTCGTTTAAAAAGGTCCCCCAGGGGATTCCCCCGGTGAGTAAAAGTACGCAAAGGAGTGCAACCGAAGAAGATGTAGTACTAGAGAATTTCAATTGGAAGAAGGCCGAAGGAAAAATCCCTAAGCGCACTACTCCGGGCTTAGATGGGGTTCCCGTCAGCCTCATTAACGAACTCGGACATAACACTAAAGAAGCACTGCTGAAAGCCGTAGAAAAGTGCTTACAGGAGAGGGAAATACCAGACAGTTGGAGAAAAAGTAGAATGAACTTAATCTATAAAGGCAAGGGAGAAAAGGATAACATTCGCTCGTATAGACCGCTAACAATTACATCGGTGCTATACAGGTTGGCGATGCAGGCAGTAAAATTAAAAATAGAAGCGTGGGTAGAACAAAATGATATTTTGGGAGAACTTCAGAATGGATTTCGAATCGACAGGCGGTTAGACGATAATCTGTTTGTTCTTACCCAGTGTATAGATATATCTAAAATAGAAAACAGGCCCTTATACGTAGCGTATCTAGATATCACCGGGGCGTATGACAACGTTAATCAGGAAATTTTGTGGGATATATTGAAGGAAGTGGGCATAGGTGACGACTGTGTACAGCTTTTGAGGGAAATATACCGAGGAAATACAGTTTGTATAGAATGGGAAGGAATAAGTAGCAAGGACAGCGTTGAAATTAGCAAGGGGCTGAGACAGGGATGCCCTTTGTCCCCGCTGTTATTCATGCTGTACATGGCGAGAATGGAAAAAGCGCTAGAAGGTAGCAACATTGGATTTAATTTGTCACACAAACAGGTCGGAGCGATGGTTGAGCAGAAGCTTCCAGGTCTATTTTATGCTGATGATATTGTCTTATTTGCGGACAGTCAAGATGATATACAGCGACTGGCAGATATATGCGGAAGGGAGTGTGAGGCTCTAGGACTAGGATTTAGTGCAACAAAATGTGGATTGATGGTATTCAATGATCACGGAGACCATACTGTATTAATACAGGGCCAAAAAATACCGAGGGTAAGCGAGTAAAAGTACCTCGGAGTATGGGTAAATGAGGGGGATAGATATATGGAGGTACAAGAGAAAGCATCGGTAGCAAAGGGAAAGAGGAATGCTGCAATTATGAAGCACAGAGCTTTATGGGGATACAATAGGTACGAGGTGCTTCGAGGGCTGTGGAAGGGTGTGATGGTTCCGGGGCTTACATTTGGGAACTCAGTGGTGTGCATGAAGTCAGAGGTGCAATCAGGAATGGATGTAAATCAAAGGACGGTGGGCCGCCTCGCGTTGGGCGCTCACGGGAAGACGACAAATGAGGCGGTAAAGGGTGATATGGGATGGACAGGCTTTGAAGTGAGGGAAGCGCAGAGCAAAATGAGATTCGAAGAGAGGCTGAGGAAAATGAAGGAGAGTAGATGGGCAGAGAAGGTTTTCAGGTATTTGTATAGAAAAAGCGTTGACACGCAGTGGAGAAAAAGAACTAGGAGGCTCACCAGTAAATATACGGCTGGCAGTGCGGGCGATATGGCAACAAGGAGCATTAAGCGGAAGGTCAGAGAGGCGGAGAGGACTTATTGGATGACAGCGATGGAAAAGAAGCCGGCTCTGAGTAACTACCGAAAAGGAAAAAAACGAAATAAGGAGGGAAAGGTTTTATGATAATTCAAGGGGAAGCGCTTTACTGTTTGAAGCAAGGTCGGGCTGCCTTAGAACGCGTAGTTATAAAGCGAGATTTAGTAACGAAGAAGAACAATGTACATGCTGCGGGGGAACTAAGGAAACGATGGAACATGTACTGATTGAATGTGGCGATATTCACCCAGGTATACGTGTGGGCACGAGTCTACATGAAGCCTTGGGTTTTAGGGACAACAATGGAAAGCTGAACACGTCCGCGATAGAAATAAGTAAGAGACGGTTAGAGTATTGGTGGCAGAAAAGTAGAGATAAAGAACAAAAATAAATAATGGGGGAAAAATAAGGTCATTCTGCCTTAAGAGGCAGAGAGATGGACCGTGAATTTATATTTTTTGGTATAATAACATAGATTTAATCAATGTAGATAAGGTATTTGGCCAACATGAAACAAGGAAGCTTTTTTTTTTTTTCTTCGAGCCTGGTGGCAGACATGTCACCGCCCCGTTTTAAAGGGGACGCTCATAGCATCCATCCATCCATCCATCCATAGCGTATCTGAAGCGACATTGCAGATATCAGTGTTAGGAGCGCCGCCTGCACCTTTTGGAAGGTTTTGCGCATACCTTTACAATTTCAGTTTTTGTGTATGTAAATATTCAGTTGATGTCTAGCGCCCGTCCTGTCTACGTGTTCCTTTCTCTTGTGTTTGTTCCGCTGCGCTTTCTACGATGCACAAGTTCCACACCCACCAACTAGCCCAAATTTCCGCGTTGAATAGGTGCAGACCTCTGTGTGTCAAATACAGGGAGGTGTTTGCCAGCGCTTTCTCTAAACTCTGCTGAGTGACATAACGAGAAGCTGATGCGCTCCATATGCAGATACCATCTGCATATGGAGCGCATCATTTTGATGTGAACACCACGTGGTAACTGTTCCTTGAGATGAATAAGAACAACTTAAGAAACTTGGAGCCGGAACGAAGACAGGGACAAGAGTGAGCGGTAGCGCTTGTGTCACTCTTGTCTCTGTCTCAGTTCGCGCTCCAAGTTTCTTAAGACGTGCCAACTAGCTCGTCTTTCGGTCTTACTTCAGAATAAGAACAAGATTGAACAGCTAAGCACAGCGCCCCGCGGTACACCCTTCTTTATAGCGTAGTATGCGATATGGCCTTCTGTGGCGCTCATGAATAGTTGTTGCCCTCGCAAACACTCCGCAATCCATGTGTATACTCTTCCTCCAAGGCCGATGTCATTCGAGGCTTTAAGTATTGCATTGTGGGACACACAGTCCAATGCTGCCTTGATATCCAGCAAAATGGCAATTGGTGTGTGTCCCCGGTTAAGTTATTCTTCAGTTATTGAAATGAAGATTATAACGTTGTCAATAGCTGACCAGTGTTGCCTAAATGCATTCATTTCTTGGGGGTAATGTTTCCTGCTTTCAAGTAACGATGTTAGTCTTTTGTGTACAATTTTCTGCATGAGTTTTCCGATACAACTCAAAAGAGCGATAGGTCTGAATGAGGCATAGGTCGTTGGTTCTTTGCTCGGTTTTGTGACTGGGCCAATTTTTGCAAGCTTGCATTTAGCAGGAACTTCTGCATTTATCCAAGAATCATTGTATAATTCTAGCAGCCGAAGAAGAGAGTTTTGGGATAAATGTGTGATAGCTTTATAAGTAATTCCGTCGTGCTCTGGAGAAGAGCGCTTGTTACAATCAATGATAGCGACGCTCAGTTCCTCCAGGAAAAATGCACTATCCAAAGCTGGTGTACGGCATTTGTTCATGAAGTGAGAGCGCTGTGAATGCGGGAAGTGGCTGCACTGTAAAAAAGATACACCCAGCTGGGAGGTCTTGGGAAATGATGCTCCCGCTGAACTCCGGTGGCATCACTCAAACTCGAACACATCGGAATGTACCGGAGTATACACAGTGATTCGGCCCTGTTTTACTCCCGTGGGCGACGGACGGAGGAAAACGGCGTTCGTTCCCTGATTATGCTCCGGTGGATGCTCCGCAAATACTCATTTGTATCGCTCAGCGGCTGTAATTGGCTCCTGGAGGAGTGACATAGGCAGCCTCGCCGGGTGGCCGGTCCCCAGAAACCAATGGTCGCATGTTCTATGACCAACACTTGCCTTCCCACGGGAGACGTGGGACTCCTGCGTATATGTTCTGGGAACGGGATGATGACCAGGGTTGTAACCCCCTTTGCTGGACCGGACGGTGCAGCTAGCAAGAGGTAGAGAGGGAGCGATGATGGCCGGCGCGGGGGGAGTAGGCGATCGAGGAGTGAAGAGAGACGTTCCGGCAACGATAGGTGAAGGATCCTTCTTTAGCTCTCTAACAGTTGCAAATATGTAAATAAACTTTTTGTTACTACGAAAAACTGCGCAAAATAAACAGGGACAGGTGAGACACACGCACAAGCGCAGACTAGCAACTGGAAGTTTATTGAAGGAAGCACAAAAATATAAGTAACAAGAAAAACCACGTGAACGATTAGAGGTTGGCGGTTAGATAGTCTATCTCTAGTTTGTGTAACGTAAGCGAAGGCCTTGCAACGCACATGCTGCCATACTTGTGGATGTAGAATGCCTCAGCCACTTCTCGCGCTGTCCTATCTTTATGCCTTGACAACACCTTTGTTCCCTGCAACAACGGGTGACATTTGCAAACTTTGCAATGCAAGCACAAATTTGATGAAGGCTGAGCTTTCAGCGAAGCCCTGTGATCCATTAGACGATTGTTCACACACCTCCCGGTTTGCCCGATATAGCATTTTCCGCAAGACAAGGGGATGTGATAGACAACACCCTTGCCGCATGCAACTAACGCCTCCCGATGATTAACTTCACATTCATTCCACTTCTTTCCTTTGCCTTCGACTTTCCTATCCACTGCTGCGCAGACTCGGCCCAACTTGTTCTTAGAAGAAAAAACCACCTTAACACCATACCGGTTTCCCACCTTTTTCATACGGTGGGAGAAAGCATGAAGATACGGGATGCAGGCGATGGGCATATCTTTATCAGTGGCCACCCTGTCGCCACCGCCCTTTCCTTCCTGTTTGAATTTATTCAATAATCTTTCACTTATACAGGCTAAGTTTCCTTCAGGAAAGTTTGATAACTTAAGTCTTTTGATCTGGTTATCGAAAGCCACCGACATTTGATGCGTGCACGACTTGCGCAATGCAGATTCTAAGCACGATGCGGCTATACCGTTCTTTACTAACTTAGAGTGGGAAGAACGGAAATCGAGAATGGGCTTAACCGACCGAGGCGAATACAACCAACACGTGCGCTCCTGCCCAATCTTGATTTTCAAGTCCAAAAATTGGATACAATCGTCTTTTGGGACCTCAAAAGTAAATTTCAAGCCCCGCCCCTTCTCCTTGAACATTTTCAGCACATTGACTCTAGCATTCACGCAATTGTTCTTTTCAACAAAAACAAGAAAATCATCGACGTAACGCATAGTCTTAAGTGCTACACATCCTAAGGCCACTTCGAGGTCACAATCAATCCTACCTAGGTACACTTCACTCAGTATAGGCGCAACACGGGAACCGATACAAACTCCCGATTTCTGCCCGTACACTCCACCTTTCCATTCAACCAGAGTCGAGCGTAAATATACCGACAGCAGCTCCAGGAAGGCCCCCACAGAAACGCCACAGTCATTCTGGAACCTTAGCTCGTCGTTGTCCTGTTGTATGCAGTCTCTCACACTTTTCATCAGGGTGTCATGCTCCAACGAGTAGAAAAGGTCCTCCACATCTATGCTGAACACTGACACAGGCCCGGGGGGTGCTGTCCTCAGGAACTGAACAACTTCATCTGAGTTCTTAAGGCGGAAGGGATCCCGAATGCACAGAGACGAGAGGTGCTTTTGCAGGAAGCCAGATACCAAACACTGCCAAGTACCGCGCTCGGAAACAATTACCCTAAACGGGTGACCCTCTTTATGGGTTTTTACAGTGAAGAAAAGGCTCAGCAAATTTCCTTTCTCACCTCTCACATCCGCACACAGCCTGTCAAGCTTCAGCTGTTCCAGTAGGGCGATGGCTTTCTTCTTCACGTCCCTTGGTTTTTCTGCAACCCTCTTGAGGTTCTTCTCCACCGCAAGCATCCCCTTTTCCGAAAAGGTGCGCTCATGCAGGACAACGAAGTTCCCTTCCTTGTCGGCGAGCAAAGGTCTGATGCTATTGGAAACCATGTAGTCCACCAAGGGTTGAACCTTGCTCTTTCTTCCGCTCCTTTCATTAAGTGCGGTCACAACCCCTTCTCCTTCAGCAGCGCACCTGCCCTTTTCATCTTCAGGAACCCTTTCAGCGACAGAACGTGCCACGGCCAAAATTTCCGGATGCCCAAGTGTTGGCTCGAGGCAGAATTTTGGACCCAAACCTGGGGTCTTCAGATGAGCTTCTGGCAAGACGGTACCATCCAGGGAGACTATTTTGGCAGACGGTCCTTGAGCTTTCTTCTTTTTTGGGAGCGTGGGCCGCAAAGTGTTCCAAAGGAATTCCGTAACTCGGTACCTTGTGTCACACCACCCTCGGTAAGCTTGCGTCTTACGGCTACCTGCCGCAACACCACAGTGGGTCCGAAGACAGTCTTCATATAGCCTCGCTTGCCTCCACCACTCGGACTTCAGTATCCTACAGATGCGCTTGGCGTGGCCTGGTGACGGTTCAAACCAACCGCACAACCTCTGAACGTCTTCGGGGCAAGCCCCCACTTTTACGTACCACGAGGCGGTTCTGGCTCGGCACACGCACACAGCGTAAAGTGCTACCAAAACTGCAGGGTTAGAAAAGGGAAGGTTAACACACGGAAAAGAGCCCATACAACTAGTAATATACTTTAAAAGGACTGAGTGTTGGGCGAGTTGGTACTCCATTACTACGAAAAACTGCGCAAAATAAACAGGGACAGGTGAGACGCACGCACAAGCGCAGACTAGCAACTGGAAGTTTATTGAAGGAAGCACAAAAATATAAGTAACAAGAAAAACCACGTGAACGATTAGAGGTTGGCGGTTAGATAGTCTATCTCTAGTTTGTGTAACGTAAGCGAAGGCCTTGCAACGCACATGCTGCCATACTTGTGGATGTAGAATGCCTCAGCCACTTCTCGCGCTGTCCTATCTTTATGCCTTGGCAACACCTTTGTTTCCTGCAACAACGGATGACATTTCCAAACTTTGCAATGCAAGCACAAATTTGATGAAGGCTGAGCTTTCAGCGAAGCCCTGTGATCCATTAGACGATTGTTCACACACCTCCCGGTTTGCCCGATATAGCATTTTCCGCAAGACAAGGGGATGTGATAGACAACACCCTTGCCGCATGCAACTAACGCCTCCCGATGATTAACTTCACATTCATTCCACTTCTTTCCTTTGCCTTCGACTTTCCTATCCACTGCTGCGCAGACTCGGCCCAACTTGTTCCTAGAAGAAAAAACCACCTTAACACCATACCGGTTTCCCACCTTTTTCATACGGTGGGAGAAAGCATGAAGATACGGGATGCAGGCGATGGGCATATCTTTATCAGTGGCCACCCTGTCGCCACCGCCCTTTTGCGTAGTTTATTTCGATACCATACACGCTCACGCAATAACTCTTTTGAAAAATGTCTATTACGAAAAGTTTCCTGACAGAGCGGGCACAGCAAATTTAGAAAAAAAGAAGGTTGATCCCTCCGTCCTAGGAATCGGAATAACACGAAAGTAAAACGTGCCCTTACAGAAGTAACTGAATGTTTACTGTGCATATTGATATAAAAGAGTTTCCACAATGTATATTGATGTGTGGCAGCTATAGCACCGTTTAACCTGGATACACCCACTTTGATGATGGTGGTACATCTCCACCCCGACGATTAACGTCCGTGTTAAATGATTACACAAAACCTTGTGGTAGCTGTAGTAGCTAACGGTGAAGGCGTAATCAGAGAACGAGGTGTGATGCCCAGAAGATCTTCGCATATTGGACGTAAAACTTGGTCGCCATCCCGCGGAATGTTAAAATGTGATTGAACACCACGGCCGGACTAGAGGGAAACGCAAAGCGCGTCGTGCCGCCCCCCGGCCGCGATTTTTCTCGGGGCGAGCGCGTGAGCGGGGAACGCGGTGTAACGGCCAGATGAGGCAGGCGCGCGTCGCAGAGCTATTTTGTAGCGTTAGCTACACTTGCCTAGCAAGAGCAGGTTTCGCGGGGGTCATCAGGAGCCGTGCTGCGCATGCGCGCGCGACTCGCCGCTGCTGCTCTGCGCATTCGAGAGGGGTGACGTCGTAGCCATGGCGGCGCGCAGCTATTATGTGCGAAGTATCTTAAAGGGGCCCTGCAACACCTTTCTTAGTTATATTGGAATAGTCTCATTATTGACGTATGACTCTTCACGAGTCATATGCCTCAAAAATTTTTCGAATCCGTCAAGTCTAAGTGGTGTTACCAAATTATAGAGATCACGTTCCGCAGCTTTCTCCCTCAACTCAACGCCGCGAGCGCGCGGAAAGCTAGGCAGCGAGTCGAGGGAGGGAGCGCGGAGGAGCGAGGCTCCACCCAAGAGCGCCGGCGGAGTTTTTTTCTTCATTTTTTTCTCTCTGTCGTCTGGGCGCAACCACGTGGTCTGTGCCGCCACTTCCGGTCGGCTTGCATCGTTCTCGTCGAGCGGAGCCGATCGCACTGTGTATCGCGCATGCTTGAAAACTGCGCGTCGGTTTGGTAATGTTGGGTGTGCACCTCGAACGCCGTAGTGTTTTCATCGCTCTGCCAACCATGGAAGCAAACCTCCGCGCTCGTTTGGAACGAATGACAGCTAAGATCGGTTTCGGCCCATACTTCGATACACCGCCTCGTAAGACGGCACTGGCAGACGACCCCGAAGCGCCGCCATTACCGGACGCCAGCATTGTTATCGGAGACACGCTGCGCCTCTGCCTCGGTCGGTCGTGAGAACATGCCGACGATGCAGTTCTCAGCGCACGAGGCAACACTCGAACGGCTGCCACTCTCAACGGCAACCGGCGATGGTCAAAAGCACAGAAATATTCACGTTTTCGGCACTGCGCATGGCGAAGAAAACGGAACCACGCAACTACGAGCAGACGAGCTGTCGGTGAGACCGGAAGTGCTCATATTAATGTTTGTTCGGTGTTTTTAACGCGATAACAGAATATAAACCTACGTATTATCTACTTATTGAACTCAAAATTAACAACGAAAGTAATAATGAGGGTGTTTGCTGTGTCGGCGGCTGGTGGTCCCGACGAGGAAGGCAGGCGAAGACGACCGGCGGTGACGAACGCGGCCGGCGGGGACGCCGTCCAGCCCGGAACACGTGAGTTGGCGCGAAGCGCCGAAGAAAGAACAGACGTCCGCACTCGACGAGTACCGCTCACACACACTGACTTTATTTACAAGTGCGCCGGTTGAATGGATGGATGCTATGAGCGTCCCCTTTGTAACGGGGCGGTGACATGTCTGCCACCAGGCTCGGAGAAAAAAAAAAAAAAAAAAAACCTTCCTTGTTTTATGTTGGCCTAATACCTTATTTACATTGATTAAATCTATGTTATTATACCAAAAAAAAATATAAATTCATGGTCTATCTCTCTGCCTCTTAAGGCAGAATGACCTTATTTTTCCCCCCATTATTTATTTTTGTTCTTTATCTCTACTTTTCTGCCACCAATACTCTAACCGTCTCTTACTTATTTCTATCGCGGACGTGTTTGGCTTTCCATTGTTGTCCCTAAAACCCAAGGCTTCATGTAGACTCGTGCCCACACGTATACCTGGGTGAATATCGCCACATTCAATCAGTACATGTTCCATCGTTTCCTTAGTTCCCCCGCAGCATGTACATTGTTCTTCTTCGTTACTGAATCTCGCTTTATAACTACGCGTTCTAAGGCAGCCCGACCTTGCTTCAAACAGTAAAGCGCTTCCCCTTGAATTATCATAAAACCTTTCCCTCCTTATTTCGTTTTTTCCCTTTCGGTAGTTACTCAGAGCCGGCTTCTTTTCCATCGCTGCCATCCAATAAGTCCTCTCCGCCTCTCTGACCTTCCGCTTAATGCTCCTTGGTGCCATATCGCCCGCACTGCTAGCCGTATATTTACTGGTGAGCCTCCTAGTTCTTTTTCTCCACTGCGTGTCAACGCTTTTTCTATACAAATACCTGAAAACCTTCTCTGCCCATCTACTCTTCTTCATTTTCCTCAGCCTCTCTTCGAATCTCATTTTGCTCTGAGCTTCCCGCACTTCAAAGCCTGTCCAACCCATATCACCCTTTACAGCCTCATTTGTCGTCTTCCCGTGAGCGCCCAACGCGAGGCGGCCCACCGTCCTTTGATTTACATCCATTCCTGATTGTACCTCTGACTTCATGCACACCACTGAGTTCCCAAATGTAAGCCCCGGGACCATCACACCCTTCCACAGCCCTCGTAGCACCTCGTACCTATTGTACCCCCATAAAGCTCTGTGCTTCATAATTGCAGCATTCCTCTTTCCCTTTGCTACCGATGCTTTCTCTTGTACCTCCATATATCTATCCCCCTCATTTACCCATACTCCGAGGTACTTGTACTCGCTTACCCTCGGTATTTTTTGGCCCTGTATAATGACCGCATGGTCTTCGTGATCATTGAATACCATCAATCCACATTTTGTTGCACTAAATCCTAGTCCTAAAGCCTCACATTCCCTTCCGCATATATCTGCCAGTCGCTGTATATCATCTTGACTGTCCGCAAATAAGACAATATCATCAGCATAAAATAGACCTGGAAGCTTCTGCTCAACCATCGTGCCGACCTGTTTGTGTGACAAATTAAATCCAATGTTGCTACCTTCTAGCGCTTTTTCCATCCTCACCATGTACAGCATGAATAACAGCGGGGACAAAGGACATCCCTGTCTCAGCCCCTTGCTGATTTCAACGCTGTCCTTGCTACTTATTCCTTCCCATTCTATACAAACTGTATTTTCTCGGTATATTTCCCTCAAAAGCTGTATACAGTCGTCACCTATGCCCACTTCTTTCAGTATGTCCCACAAAATTTCCTGATTAACGTTGTCATACGCCCCGGTAATATCTAGATAAGCTACGTATAAGGGCCTGTTTTCTATTTTCGATATTTCTATACACTGGGTAAGAACAAACAGATTATCGTCTAACCGCCTGTCGATTCGAAATCCATTCTGAAGTTCTCCCAAAATATCATTTTGTTCTACCCACGCTTCTATTTTTAATTTTACTGCCTGCATCGTCAACCTGTATAGCACCAATGTAATGGTTAGCGGTCTATACGAGCGAATGTTATCCTTTTCTCCCCTGCCTTTATAGATTAAGTTCATTCTACTTTTTCGCCAACTGTCTGGTATTTCCCTCTCCTGTAAGCACTTTTCTACGGCTTTCAGCAGTGCTTCTTTAGTGTTATGTCCGAGTTCGTTAATGAGGCTGACGGGAACCCCATCTAAGCCCGGTGTAGTCCGCTTAGGAATTTTTCCTTCGGCTTTCTTCCAATTGAAATTCTCTAGTACTACATCTTCGTCGGTTGCACTCCTTTGCGCATTTTTACTCACCGGGGGAATCCCTAGCTGGGCGACCTTTTTAAATGAATCGGCTGTTATCTTTCGGATGTAAGCTAGCGCTTCATACCCTTCCAATTGATTTCCTCCTTCATCTACCATATGTTGTTGCATTGTGACAGACTTCCTACCCAGCGCTTTTAGGTGGCTCCAAAATATCCTAGGCGCGGCCTTCTTCTTTTCGCGAATCTCTGTGATCCAGCGTTCACTTTCACCTTTAATTTTTGCCTCGACTAATTTCTGCACAATGGATTTTTGCTCTAAATATATTTCCCATATTTGGTTGACTTCGTCCTGTGGCCGCTTCTCCTTTTTTGCTTGTCTGTGCTCCCGTGATGCCTCACGTCGCTTCTCGATCGCCTCCCGGATTTCTTTGTTCCACCAACTTTTTGGCTTTCTCTTTCCTTTCCAACAAATAGTTTTCTTCTCTTTTCGACACCAGAGCGGCGCCCCCTGGCATCTTTACATGGCATTTCGAAACCGAAACAGAAAAAACACGCGAACACCACATCATCCCCTCCTCGAAGAAAATAGACATCACTTAACCTGCGTTAGACATCAGTAAACTGCAATGCGACACACAGAATACCCTTATTACAATACACGGAATGTACCTTATTACAGACACTGAGCACAGCACTACACATTGCCAACGCACACGGTAATACAGTCCACATTACTTGAATGTGTGCTGAAACTGCACGGAATGAAATGCACAGAATAAAAGGCACAGAATGAAATGCACAGAATGTACAGAGCATTATTGCATAAAACAATGTACGTGGATTTAGTCCACTGCACGTAATGAGCAATTGTATAGGAAAAGAACCTGTTATGACTAACTATTGCATATAGTCCTGATAACGTCGCGGCTTCTGCCGCTTCCGCTTAGAGCGGCGCCTCTGAGGCGTAGAAGCAGGTGACTGTGCACCGTGGTCACATGTGCCCTGATGTGACGAATCAAGAGCAGAAGATTGTAACGGCTCAAAATGAGCGTTTGAATTCGCGGCCTCATCTTCTAAGCTCGCAGCGTGAGCTTCGAAAGGACTTTGGGGACCGGAGCTCGCAACGTGAGCTGCGAAAGGACTTTGTGGACCGTAGCTCGCAACGTGAGCTTCGGAAGGACTTTGTGGACCGGAGTCCGGTTCAACGGCCTCATCCGTATTGGCAAGTTCGAACTGAACCGTTTCACTTGGCGTAAGTTCCAGCTACGCCTGCTGGTAAGTCCTCCCCCCTTGGTGAAGAGGTTTCTCACATGGAAGCCACATGTAGTAGTCTGATGCGTAGTTGAACGGTGTGGAAGGGAAGTGATGGAAGGGAGTTTTAGGTGTTGAGACCGAATCCGTACGGAAGATAACAAGGCGCGAAGCGTTCCATATGTTACCATCACTGAGTCGAAAAGAAGCTGGGCTAACCTGCTCCATGACTTTGTAAGGGCCCCTATACTTTGGGCGTTTACCCGGCACACGAACTTTGACTGAATCGCCAATCCGAATTTTGGATGGCTTAGCACCTCGAGGGTTGTCTACATACTGCTTCATTGCTTGTTGACGAAAGAAAACTGTTACGAATTTGGTTAGGCGAGGAAGCTGCAGGGTTGCGATGCAGCGACACTATGTCGAGAGCAACTCGTGGTTGCCTACCATGAAGAAGTTGAGCAGGAGACAATCCCGTGGTGCTTTGCGGTGTGAACCTGTATGAAGCTAAGCATTCGGTCAAAACTTGTTTCAGGGAACGGTGCTCTAATTGTGCAATCTGGATATGTTCCTTCAAGACGCGAATTAATCGCTCGATTTGCCCATTTGATTGGGGATAGAATACTGAAGAATTCAAGTGCTTAATACCTCGTTGCGAAAGGAAAGCCTGGAACTGCTGGGACTGAAATTGCGGACCATTGTCCGTGACTATGGCATCAGGGAAACCTTCCCGGCTGAAAATGGAAGAGAGAAATTTAATGATGACCTCGGAAGTGACTGTGAGAGAAACAAACCTCCGGCCATTTTGAATGGTAGTCGATGAGTGAAATAATGAACCAAGCATTTTGTGGAACATTATGCAAGGGACCGATAATGTCCATGCCGAGTTTCTGCCAAGGCCGATCTGGCCATTCGACTGGCTGCAACGGAGAGAATGTAGGTTTGGCAGATTTATCAGCTGCCTGGCATATGTGGCAGCTATAAACTGCCTGCTCAACCTGTTTATCTAAGGCTGGCCACCAGTACCTGTCTCTAAGATTCTGCTTGGTGCGAACAATGCCTGGATGAGCCTCGTGTGCAAGCTGTATGAGCTTGTTGCGGAAAGAAGCAGGGGGAATCACGCGTTCATCGCGGAAAAGCAAGTTGTCTACACAAGACAGTTGCTGTCGAACTGCAAAGTAAGGCAAGAATTCAGCAGCAAGAGCACTCTTGGAAGGCCATCCTTCACTTGAATATTTCAGAACCTGAGTCAAAGTAGAATCTGCAGCTGTAGCTGCCTGAAGCTCAGTTTTAGTGATGCATGAAGTAACTAAGGAAACAACTTCCTCATTTCTTTCTTCAGTAACCGGTATCTGGAGAGGAAGGCGCGACAGGGCATCAGCAACCACATTATTAGAACCTTTGCAATATTGAACACTGAAATTATAGTACATGAGCTTGGCACACCAGCGAGAAATGCGAATGAGGCGGCGGCCCTCAGATCCTGCAGAAAGAAGAGCAACTAGTGCTTGATGATCTGTACGTAATGTGAAGTGCCTGCCCCACAAATAAACGTGCCATTTTTCACAGGCAAACAGACATGCAAGAGCTTCACGCTCTCCTACTGAATACCTCCGTTCAGCAGGGGTCAAGGTACGAGATGCAAACGCAATTGTGATCAGCTGATCACCTCTGAGTTGTTGAAACACTGCTCCCAGTCCAACATCGGACGCATCAGTTGTGATGACGATGGGGAGCTTTTCATTGAAGATACTAACAACTGGCTTTGAGGCCAGGATTGATTTAATGCGAATGAAACTCTGCTCAGCTTCAGCTGACCAGGAGAAAGGCTGTCCTTGCCGAAGTAAGGCACGCAGCGGTTCAACAACATCGGCATAGTGTGAGACAAATTTGGCATAATATCCAACAAGACCCAGAAAGGATTGCAAAGTTTTGGCATCACACGGCCGTGGGGCATTAACAATGGCCTGGACTTTAGATTCAACAGTTGTTAAGCCGCGGGAACTGACATTGTGCCATAAAAATTGCAATTCACTCACTGAAAAAATACACTTATTATTTAACTTCATACCACATTCACTAATACGGTTCAGGACAGCATGTAAATTGGCATCGTGCTCTTCGCGAGTACGTCCCCACACCAAAATATCATCCAAATAACACAGTGCGCCAGCGCAATCCTTAAGAAAATTCGGCAGATCCCACGTACCGTGGGAGTCATTGTTATGCGAAGCATGCGGCGAGTAGGTGACTGTGGCGTAACTTTTTTGCTGAGCGACACGTTACAAAATGGCGCTAAAGATTTGTATAACTTTTATACGCACACTTATATATGTTGAAGAGCCGCATATGTGTTATATAACCAGTTGTTTACGGTTGGGTAACGCTGCCAATGGCAACGTGGGTATGACCAACACCAGAAGCGGTAAGCTGATATGTAGAGTACGCCCCGCCGCGGTGGTCTGGTGGTTATGGCGCTCGATTGCTGACCCGAAGGTCGCGGGATGGAATCCCGGCCGCGGCGGCTGCATTTTCGATGGGGGCGAAAATGTTTGAGGCCCGTGTACTTAGATTTAGGTGCACGTTAAAGAACCCCAGGTGGTCGAAATTTCCGGAGCCCTCCACTACGGCGTCTCTCATAATCATATCGTGGTTTTGGGACGTTAAACCCCAAATATTATTATTATATATGTAGAGTACGTGTCCCGAGAACGCACACACGTTTCACGGACGCTTGTGCATGTGTGCAAGAAGTTCTTGACAGTTCTTGAACAAGGGCATCATCACCGTGATCAGTGAGCACCAGCAGCTGGTCATGACTGCTTATAGGATCCGGTCGAGATCGTGGTGACGAGGGGTCCATGTGTAGTGAAGTTTGTGGTATAGTAGAGCTGTTGGAATTCGTGGATGCCTCGGTCATTTCGTCGACAAATTGTCTGTCGACAGCGCCGGCGACATGTCGGAACCTGAAGCCACCCTTTGCGTTGGTGAGGTATAGGCCGTCGAGACTGGTAGGCCTGGATAGTGCTACGTAGACCAACATCAGTGGATGGTGTTTGTCGTATTTGTAGACTACCTGGGCGTATGTGGCGTACGTAGCCTAGTCTACAAAGCGGCTGTCAATCAATCTGGCATCATCCTCGGTCAGCATGAGGCCATCGCCCAGCCTCGTAAGAAATGACGCGGACACTGCGTCGTTCTGGCGGACAAAGTGCACTTTACGGTGCGGTGCTGTGGATATCATATGTAACTTTCGTTAATGTATTCCTCCGGGGTCGAGCAATGCTTCAGTATAGCTTGCTGAATCAATCATAGGAATACAAACGTAATGTTTATTAGACTGCTATAAAAGCGGAGCAAACACTGGAACTACAGGTGTTAATCTGATATGGCGCCTGTATCGTAGGAGTAGACATCGTAGGAGCATCATGTAGTGTTTATTGCTTTCTTGTAAAATTAGATAGCCAGCACCACAACCAAAATTGACGTTGCACCGATATTACAGCTGCGTAGGCTGTTTTTACAAACCAATTTATAGACCTGGCGTGGCTCAGTGGTAGAATATCTGATCGCCACGCAGAATGCTTGGGTTCGACTCCTGCTGGGATCCTAATTTTCATTCTTTCCATTCGTTGAGTCAACGCTGCCGATGTTCGTTTTCCGTAACGCTCTAGCATTTAGGTTAACAATGTCTGTTCTCGCCGTTAGTGGGTAGATATAAACTGTCAATCACCTGTGGCGCATACCCGTACACCGCGGCCCGTGGTAAACGGGTATGTGCCACACGTGTCTAGTGGAAAGGGTTTGACGACGTACGCGACAGGACTTGAACGTTATTCATGTCATGACCCGGCAGTCATATTCGTCAAATCCTCTTACCCTCCCATGCAAATTTTGGTCTACACCAAGTTAAGGAGGTGATCATGAGAGCACCCAGACGTAGGCGGCTAGATAGATAGATAGATAGATAGATAGATAGATAGATAGATAGATAGATAGATAGATAGAAACGCTCAAAGTGCCAGAGGTTCGCTAAGAAATGCTTCGCATTTAATAATAGCCATCATTTTCTGAAACACGGCAGGGGCAGATGCAAGCCCGAAACACACGCGGCGGAAACGAAACAAGCCTTCGTGCGATACAAATGTGGTTAAGTCCCTGCTGCACTCGGAAAGTTCTACTTGGTGATAAGCGGACGCGAAGGTCCAACTTAGAAAAACATACCACTCCGGAGAGCTGCTGAAGAAGTTCTTCAATGTGGGGAAGAGGAAACCCGTCGATGATGATCGTCTTGTTCGGTTCTCGTAAGTCGACGCACAGTCGAAGAGATCCGTCCTTTTTCTTCACGACGACTAGCGGCGATACCCAGTCGAAAGAAGAGACAGGCTCGATGATTCCGCTGGCTTAAAGGCGGGACAGTCCCGCAGAGACTTGCTCACGGAGAAGAAGAGGAATGCGGCGAAGCTTGGCACGCACAGGACACACACCTGGTCGACGCGTCACTTTATGCACAAAACCGCGCACACTACCCAGTTCACGGGTGAACAGTTGGCGGAATTCAGAAGGCGCGTTGGCCGGAAGATCATCTTGTACGTCGACTTGAGCACACGTCATGGACGCACCGAGGATATTCATGGATAAGGCTTTGATAGCATCACGTCCCAGAAGCGAGCTACCAGAAGCAGTAACATAAAAAGTAATGAAAGCAGTGCGACTGCAATACGAGACCTGAGCAGTGAAATAACCCAAATTATCTATTATTTCCTTAGAATATGTTTGTAGAACGACGTGCGAGGGCGAAAGCCGAATATTGGAAAAATGACTATGAAAGTCAGCGGCACTGATTAAAGAAACTGAGGCACCAGTGTCCACGAGAAATGACAAGGGCACATTGCCCACTGAAGCTACTACGATAGGCTCGGACGTTGTGTGGAGGCCATCCACATTTAACACCGTGACCGTATTGGTCTGTGCGGTGCTCGAAGGAGCGGACGAACAACCTGATTCATGAAGATTTACTGGACGGGAATTGCATACGGACTGAAAATGTCCGATTTTTCCGCACGCAAGACAAGTGCGGTTTCTCGCCGGACACTGCGCAAAGTTGGCTAAATGCCGTGCCGATCCGCAACGAAAGCAGTGTGCGGTTGAATTATGCGAAGAAAATTGGGCACGCGAGCTCAAAGCTCGGTGTTGATCCGGAAAAGCTGAATTCGGCGGCATGGGGTCGCCATGTTGACGGCTTCCTCGACCCCGCGACGCGGAGGGGCCGCCATGTTGACCGCCACGAAAGGACTGTGCAGGCGGGCGGCCATGTTGACCGCCGCGCCGAGACGAAGAAGGGCCGCCATGTTGGCGCGTCCCGTGAAACAAAGGACCGGCGCCATGGCCCCCCGCAGCAGAAAGTTGCTGCACTGAGTGCGGAGCGAATTGCTCCAACTGCACACGCACGAGTTCATCCTCTCGCGCAATCGAGAGGGCTCCTGAAAGAGTGATGGACGAGCCTTTTTGGAGGAGTCGGCAACGGACATTCTGCGACGCGACGCCAATAAAGAGCTGCTGCCTGATCATGTCATTTTCGAGCGCGCCGAACCCGCAAGACGCGGCTAGCGACCGGAGACTAGCTATGAAGTCTACCACGGGCTCACCGGGAAGCTGACGACGCTCTTGGAAGCGGAGGCGCGCGACATAATCACAGGACGCGTCTTTAAAATGGTCGTCGAACAATGCGAGTGCGGCTTGGAATACGTCAGACGACGCAGGCGTCTCTGACGCGTTGGCGGAACTTAAAGTCTGATAGAGTTTTAAACCGGCGTAGCCTAATGCGTTGATGAAAAGAGCTTTGCGACGCTCGGGCTTGGCGGCGTCCTCCCCGGCAGCGTCGGCGTAGGCCTGAAAAAGTCATTTCCAATCAGCCCACGGAATTGAAGGGTCCCCGGGCGTAGAAAGGAACAAAGGCGGGGGAATTGGAGACGCTATCGTGACGAAAGAATTGAAGGGTGAAAGCCGGAAGAAGGACTGACGCCAGTAGACACCGTTTTAAAGAAGAAAAGGCAGCGGCGATTGAGCAGGAAGAACAGAGAAACGAGGCAACGCCGCAGCCACCATGCCAAGAAGAAAGGCGAGCGGTTAGGCTTAGTACGAAAGGTTCGTTGCAGAAGAGAAAAAGTAGAGTTCGCAGCAGAAAATGTATTTCATACATGTCCTCGTCGCCATTGCTGTGTCGGCGGCTGGTGGTCCCGACGAGGAAGGCAGGCGAAGACGACCGGCGGTGACGAACGCGGCCGGCGGGGACGCCGTCCAGCCCCGAACACGCGAGTTGGCGCGAAGCGCCGAAGAAAGAACAGACGTCCGCACTCGACGAGTACCGCTCACACACACTAACTTTATTTACAAGTGCGCCGGTTGAATATCGACACCAGAGCGGCGCCCCCTGGCATCTTTACATGGCATTTCGAAACCGAAACAGAAAAAAACACGCGAACACCACAGTGTTATCGTGATTATAACATCAGCCAATGGTGGAACTGCCGACAATCGCGTCATATTTTGCGGACTAATACATAATTTGTCGAGAGAAGAGGGAGCGATTTTCAGCTGACTTTGAGAATTTATTGTAAATTCCAGGCCGTGCGCATCGCTATAATATTTGGCTCGCGTGTTCTCGAGAGCCCTGGCTACCGATCGGCAGCGCTTTTTGAGCATGCTCGAAAAGTGTTGCAGGGCCCCTTTAAGAAAAGTTAAGTAGAAGAGTAAGACGCTGTCGATGTCTATTTTATCATCAGTGCTTCGGCAAGCTGTACATATGACTGTAAATATTTCGCTGCAACATACCTTCAAGTTTTTATTACCTCCCACGTGCCTCCTGCTTCATCGACGCCGATTATCTCCTTGACGGGACTTCAATCCACATCAAGCAGAAAACGAACAAGAAAAGATTGGCCGCGTATCTGCGTGCTTCGCTACAAATGTCGTCTAAAGACGATAGAAGAGTCGCTGCGTGAGATATGGACGCCATCTGGCAATACGTCGGGAAGCATGAGTGCTGTGTTGCGGGCTGGTAGTCCCGGCGCAGCGGCAGGCGAAGACCGGCGGTGACCAACGCGACCGGTGGGGACGCCGGCCAGCCCGAACACGCTGTTTGGCGCGATGCGCCGAAGGAGAAGAAACGTCCGCACTCAACGAGTATTCTCCACAAACTCTCTTATTTACACGTCGCCTGGGTAAAACAGGAATGCCAGAGGAGCGCCCCATGTCATTCGTACAATGCAATACTGAACCGAAACCGAAACACAACATGAGCTTGTGCAGAGGGCACGGAGGAAGGCAAGTTTCAGCGCAGTCGCATTTTCAGCGCAGCTTAAGAAACTAGGGTCTTTAAAATTGCGTATCTATTTATTTTCTATCAAAGGAACACACCACCTAATACTTACCTAATGACGTTGCGCCTCAGATATGCGTAATATTTGCTTTTTGATCGACAACATTCACAAGTATGAACAGCCGTACCAGTTCAAGATGGGTGGGCGGTAAGCAAGTGGTTCAACTTTGGCCGGGTGGCTGAAGCGGGTGACGTGCCGACAAACTGAAAGACAGACTAAAATTTTTGCGTTTAAGTTCCCCAAGAAAGACTATTGTCTTTAAAAACATAACTCGCGCTTTGGGCGAGCGTGACGTCAACAAGCGTGCAAGACCTTCCCCATTCGCACACGGGTCACCAAGGCTCTACCCAAAGCGCCACTGACGCACATGCGCGAGACACCTCCCTCTCACATTGGTCTGCGTTGGTGAGGCGGTGTCGCCGTCTAGAAGAGGTGAAGTTAAGTACTGCATCATGGCACTAACGAGTGCCGACAGGAAGTGCTTCGGTAGATTCAGCGCAATAGAGGTATTCAGTGCGATAAGTCATTTTGGTGATGACGCAGTGCGTGCTTTGCCTTTGGCGTCGCGTTAGAGTGACGACTCGTCGAGAGAGCGGTGCAGCTTCCACGTGCACCAAAGGCGTTTCTCCGCCGCCGGCTAATTCGAGTGAGCTCCGGCTAATAAAACTGCTGCAATGAGCGGCACAGAAAGGCAATGACGTCGACGTTCGAATGCCGCGCTGTGAGTTATTGGTGCAGTTAGAGAGACGCCAGCGGTTCGCCGAACGCCTTCCCACATTAAAGGCTCCAGCTACGAGCTCTGCCTCTCGCGTTCCGGAAGCGTTGTGTGGTATATGCATGAGCACAGCCTACCCTATAAAAGTTTATAGGTTACCCTATAATTACTGGGGAGCGTACGCCTGGGCTCTTGTCTCCTCAGTTGACGACGCTTTGAATCAGGGCATATCGAGTACCGGTGTTCATTACGAGCTTGTTGATGCCATCTTTGTGCGGGATTCACCACATACACTGTGCCCGGGTGTATGTTAACTACTTCAGCTACCACAAGGGTTAAGCCAAGAGTATGGACATTATTCGTCTGGATGTAGATGTACCACTAGGAGTCAACACGTCGGAGCAGCATGTTCTATGGCCCAGCCAAGGATCCAGCAACCGCACCGACGAGTCTTGGGGCATGCGCATCTGGTCTCCGCGGATGGCTGCGCAACGCCCACCAGCATCATCGACGTCAGGGGCCTGGGAACACAAAAGCCCGACTACATCACGGCCACCGACTAGTGAGCACGGCGGAAGCTTTCAGACAATGCGTCTTACGAATCCGTTCCTATTTCTTCTACAGGTGAGAGACTATCGTTCAGTATATATGTATCGTAGCAACGATGTTTGTCTCTTGCTTCTGCCGTGCCCACGGTCGCTGCTTGTACGGCTGATCACTGCGTACTCCTGTTTTGTTGATTTGCTATCTTCCTGTGGCGACATTGAATCCAATCCAGGGCCAGCAACCGAGAACATGCTCTTGAAAATACTAGACGATATACGTGAGTTAAAACATGGCACGGATTCTGTGAGTGAACAGCTTAGTGAAAATACAAAAAAGCTAGCTTGCATTGAGAAAAAGTTGGATGATTTGTCTGCAACTGTGGCTGATTATACAGGGAATGTTGATGTGCTGCAAAAAACCGTTAACAGTTTAATACTGAGAGTGGATGATCTGGAAAACAGAAGCAGGAGGAATAACTTAATCATCTATGGCGTAAAGGAAGCTGCAGAAGAAGACCAGCCGTGCCTTTAGCAAATAGTTTCCAAGGAAATATTTCAAGATCTGTTAAATATACGAGATGTACCATTTGAACGCATTCACAGAATTGGAAAGCCCTCTGCAAACAAATGCCGACCGGTTATTATTAAATTACTCGATGGAAGAGACAAGGGCAAGGTTCTTAAAAACTGTAGGAAACTAAGAAACTCGGAATTTAGCATCTCTGAAGATTTCTCACCTCGTGTGCGACAAATTCAAAAAAAGCTCTGGGATAGCGCAAGAGCGAACAGAGATAAGGGCGATAAGGTTATGCTTTTTTCGACAAAATTAAAATCAATGGCAAACAATTCCGTTGGGATGAGGATAGAAATGAAAGAGTGCCGTTTGCTACGCAGTGACAAAGCTACTACAAATGTGATAATACGGTCCCTCCAACCCAAAAGTGCAGCTCGTCCATGGGCGAGCTCTCTGTGCTTAATGTGAATGTCCGAAGTATCATAAGCAAGTGCGACGTATTTGAAGGGTTTCTTCACATGTATGATCCAGACGTTTCTATTCTCACCGAGACTTGGCTTCAAACATTCCTGATTACGACGTCATACCACATTCGCATGAGATGATTCGCCTGGATCGCTGCACGAGAGGGGGAAGGGTTGCAATCGTAATAAAAAAAGGTTTTCACTATTCCTTGGTGCGTCAGAATACGAGTGTTGAAATGATGTGGATCGTCCTCAGGGTTTTCAGTCACAGTATTCTTAAGTGTGCCGTCTACAGGCCTCCTAACGTTGATATATCAATGTTGGAATCACTGCACGGCTTCCTTGGCGAACATAGCAAGCGCTATACTCACGTTATCATGGGTGGCGATTTCAACTTGCCTCATATAAAGTGGGATATTTTGTGCGCTCATCTTTTCAATCGGCATTCGGACTTGCTTCTCGACATTGCGTTTTCCTACAACTTCGGGCAGGTGGTTGACATACCAATGAGAGTCACCCCAGGTGCAAGCTCGTGCCTCAATCTTGTCTTTATTTCTGATACGGTTAGCCGCCTTGGTTTTACAGTTGATCTTCTAGCTGGAATATCTGATCACAACACGATACTCTTTAAAAGCAACCTCAGTCTGCCCGAAACGCATGGTATCAAAACCACGATTCTTGACTTAACCACGCTGACGACGCTAGTATTTTAGACCTTCTCGAACTGAACTACGATACGCTGGATAAAATGTTTGCGGACGGTACATCAAGTGCAGATGATTTATGGCTGCATTTCAAGCATACGGTCCATAAGTGTGTAAAACAATATATTCCTCTTAAACCTAGGAAAGTGAGCAGCTATAATCTCTGGATTACCTGCGAGATTATTCAACTAAAATGTCGCGTCAAACGCTTGTCTGGCGCCCGTAAAAAGCAGAACTTGCAGGATCTTCGAGAAGAATTGCGCAAAAAGATCAGATCATCAAAGTATCAGTTTTTAAATATCCGAATGCACAACTTTCTTATTAGCGATCCACAAAAGTTCTGGAGGCATCTAACAGATCAGAAAGACCCTGTCAGCAAACTTTGCCTGAACGACTCTGATGTTACGGATACAAGTATAATAGCGCAAGCTTTTAATGACCAATTTTCCAGTGTATTTTTACGGAGAACAGATGAGGTTGCCGAATTCAGTTGCAAAGGTATAGATATACCTGACCTCGTTTTAAGCGAACAGGGCCTTTTCTCAGCACTTCTTAACCTCGACACAAAGAAGTCACCTGGACCGGATCATATTCCAAACTGCTTTCTCTACAGATACGCTGAATGGTGCGCGAAATATTTTTTCGTTATTTTCTGTGCAAGTCCCGATAAAGGTGAAGTTCCTAAAGATTGGGAAACGGCACGGGTGATACCAATCCACAAGTCTGGTGATAGGCATTCTGTGATAAACTATAGACCGATTTCCCTTTTATGCACTACCAGCAAGGTTATCGAACACTTCATTTTTGGACTTTTTGCGAGTAGCCAGCATGGTTTTCGGCGGGGCCTCTTGACGGTGACGCAACTACTTCATATTACGAACGAATTTATCGCAACGTTGGACAAAGGTGGTCAAATAGATGTAATCTTTCTCAACTTCCAAAAAGCCTTCGAACGTGTGTCCCATTCTAACTTAATGACAAAACTTAGGAGCCTCTTAAACAACAATCAACTAGTAAAGTGGCTTGACTCTTGTCTATCTAACCACCATCAATACGTCCAAATAGCAAAATCGAAGTCTAAAACAGCACCAGTGCTTTCCGGGGTACCTCAAGGTTCGGTTCTTGGGCACCTTCTTTTTCTTATTTATCTGAATGACTTGGCTATCGAATCTCCTGTCCGGAGCCGTTTTTTCGCAGACGACTGCATCGTCTATCACGACATTGAGTCAATCGAGGATCAAACCGTAGCAAACAACTATTTAATGGCTATAACTAATTGGTGTCAAACGTGGGAGATGACTCTGAACTCGGCGAAATGCGCTCAGATGTCAATAACACGTAAAAAAACACCACTTCCATATGCATACAATGTGAACAATAGCCTAATCACACGTGTTGATCAGTTTAAGTACTTGGGTTTAACTATTGACCGTACATAAAGCTGGAACACGCATATTAAAAATATTGTCTCTACAACCTCAAAACGGCTATGGTTGCTCAGGCACCGCTTAAAACACTGCAACAGCAGTACAAAACTAGTTGCATATACATCCCTTACATCCGTTACTTGAGTACGCAGATGTAGTTTGGGATCCATACACTAAAACAGAGATTAATCGCATAGAACGTATTCAGAGAAAAGCGCTTCGTTTTACTTACAATAAATATAGTAGGCACGTGTCAGTATCAGGTCTTTATATGCAGTCTGGTAATTGCACACTTGAATCTCGGCGGAAATTGCGCCATCTGAAGATGATGTTCAACATCATTAACAGTCAGAATAAGCTAGACTTCCAGGCATACATGCAATTTAACACGTCACGACCTACCCGGACGAAACACAACAAAACCATCTTGGTACCCCAATGCAGAACTAATGCGCACAAGGGTTCTTTTTTTCCGAGGACCATAGTAGAGTGGAACGGGCTGCCAAACGATGTGGTGAACATGTCAACGACTGATTCTTTTTTATCGGGTATTGTTTCCTACTTGTGATTACTGGGTGCTTTAATACTTGAAAGCGATTTACTTGTTATTGATTGTTCATTGTATCGTTCTTGTGTGCTTTGCTTTGCGGCAGGTGGGCTTTGCTACTTGTCATTAGTCACTAAAGATTGATTGTTTATTGTATTACTCTTATTGGTGTTATTTTGTCGTTGTACACGACATTTACTGGTAACAAGTGTAACCTTCTGCACTGTAACCACTCCTGCCTTGGCGACCGAAAGGTTGCTGGCAGTATTGAATAAATAAAAAAATAAATAAAACATGGGTGCATTCAGGTCAAACGGTGCTATAGTTACCAAACACCAATAGGCATTGGGCAAGCTCTCATACGTCAATGTAAAATAAACACTCAACTACACTCCTGTGAAGACACGGTTCACTTTCGTATTATAGCGATTCCTACGACGGAGTAATCAAATATGTTCTAAATGCGAAGCATTTCTTAGCGAACCTGCACTTTGAGCGTTTCTATCTACGTATCTATCTATCTATCTATCTATCTAGCCGCCTAAGTCTGGGTGCTCTCATGATCGCCTCCTTAACTTGGTGTAGACCAAAATTTGCATGGGAGGGTAAGAGGATTTGACGAATACGACTGCCGGGTCGTGACATGAATAACGTTAAAATCCTGTCGCGTACGTCGTCAAACCCTTTCCACTAGACACGTGTGGTACATACCCGTTTACCATGGGTCGCGGTGTACGGGTATGCGCCACAGGTGATTGACAGTTATATCTACCCAGGAACGGCGAGAACAGACATTGGTAACTTAAATGCTAGAGCGTTAAGGAAAACCAACATCGGCAGCGTTGACTCAACGAATGGAAAGAACAAAAATTAGGATCCCAGCCGGAATCGAACCCATGCATTCTGCATGGCAATCAGGTATTCTACCACTGAGCCACGCCAGGTCCATAAACTGGTTTGGAAAAACAGCCTACGCAGGCGTACCAACGGTGCAACGTCACCTGTGGTTGTGGTGCTGGCTATCTAATTTTACAAGACAGCAATAAACACTACATGATACTCCTACGATGTGTACTCCTACGATACAGGCGTCATATCAGATGAACGTCTGTAGTTCCAGTGTTGGCTCCTCTTTTATAGCAGTCTAATAAACATTACATTTGTATTTCTATGATTCAGGAAGCTATATTGAAGCATTGCTCGACCCAGGAGGAATATATTAACGAAAGGTACATATGGTATCCACGTCACCGCACCGTAAAGTGCACTTCGTTCACCAGAACGACGCAGTGTCCTCTTCATTTCTTAGGAGGCTGGGCGATGGCCTCATGCTGACCGAGAATTATGCCAGATTAATTGACAGCCGCTTTGTAGACTAGGCTACGTAGGCCACATACGCCCAGGTAGTCTACGAATACGACAAACACTATCCACTGAAGTTGGTCTACGTAGGACTATCCAGGCCTACCAGCCTCGATGGCCTATACCTCACCAACACGAAGCGTTGCTTCAGGTTCGGACATGTCGCCGGCTCTGTCGACAGATAATTTGTCGGCGAATTGATCGAGGCATCCACGAATTCCAACAGCTCTACAATACCACATACTTCACTACACATGGACCTCTCGTCACCACGATCACGACCGGATCCTATAACAAATCATGACCAGCTGCTGGTTCTCACTGATCATGGTGATGATGCCCTTGTTCAAGAACTGTCAAGAACTTCTTGCACACATGCACACGGGTTCGTGAAACGTGCGTCCGTTCTCGGGACACGTATAAGCACTACTTATCAAAGTATTGAAAGGTGGGCTAGTTGGTAATTCATACTTCTTCGGCTTACTGGGAGCGCGGTACACACAACAGACGAAGGAAGAGCCACAAAACACGAGCGCTCACTAACAACTGGTTTATTCACACATTAGAAGGACACATTTATACACAAAGGTGCGCATGTCAAAAAAAGGAAAAGATTACAGCACGAGCAGCACGCGGCGCACTTTATCGAGGCACTTGTCTAAGAACTATCAATGTACTTAAATTCATTTAAGCAACATTTTTCTAGGGAAGGTAGACACTGCCTTAAACACTAAACTTCAGTCATGCACAAAAGTTTTCCGTTACGTTGATGATTACTTGATTATTGTGAAAAAGTGTTCAGCAGTGGAATATGACGCTATCATGGAGTGTTTCGAGACAGAGGGCATTGGCCTCAGGTTTACCTTCGAGGTTCCAAAAGATAAAAAACTGCAGTATCTAGACCTTTGCCTCTGTTTTGAAGACCAACATTTTTGCTGGCAGTATAAACCCCGATCTGAGAAACCTGTTCTAGATTACTCGTCCGGTCACTCCAAGCTTGTGAAACGAGGAATTGTACTGTCATGCTTACGTTCAGCCCTTGATAAAAGCTGCCTTCATATGCTGCACTATGGCTTCGTTGCGCAGGTAGAACGATTATTAGCTGCTGGATACCCTTCGTCTTTAATTGCATCGGTATGTGAAAGGCTCTTGCAGATGGTGAAAAATTGTGAAAAACGTAGATGTATATCTTCAGGACACACCGAAAAAAACAAAAAAGCGGCAGTAATTCCTTACGTTCATAAAATGGCCCACGGACTGAAAAATGTTGGAAACCGGTTTGGTGTGCGCGTTGTTTCCTCTACGCCCAATAAACTGGGCAGTATATGTGCTATGGTACATAGAAGGGCACAGGGAGTGTGTAAAGGGAGGGGATGCCTCCAAAAACATGTTAAGCAGTATGTAAAGTGCGTTACAGGAGTGGTATACGAGATACCCCTGTCTTGCGGTCGCATGTACATCGGCCAAACTGGCCGATGTGTAAATATACGCCTCAGGGAGCATAGAAGCTCTTTGAAAAGTACCCCATATTCCCACTTAGCATCGCATTGTGATACATGCAAATGTCACCCGCTGTTCGAAAAAACAGTTATTCTGTTCCGGCATCCCCTTCAAACTACACGCGAAATTTCTGAAGCGTATCACATTTCCAGGAATGCAGACCAGTGTATAAGCCATCCTTCATTATCACTACATGACTGTGAATTTAAGTACATTGATAGTTCTTAGACAAATGCCTCGATAAAGTGCGCCGCGTGCTGCTCGTGCTGTAATCTTTTCCTTTTTTTGACATGCGCACCTTTGTGTATAAATGTGTCCTTCTAATGTGTGAATAAACCAGTTGTTAGAGAGCGCTCGTGTTTTGTGGTTCTTCCTTCGTCTGTTGTGTGTACCGCGCTCCCAGTAAGCCGAAGAAGTATCACTACTTATCAGCTTACCGCTTCTGGTTTTGGTAATACCCACGTTGCCATTGGCAGCGTTACCCAACTGTAAACAACTGGTTATATAACACATATGCGGTTCTTCAACATATGTGTGCGTATAAAATATATACAAATCTTTAGCGTCATTTTGTAAAGTGTCGCTCAGTAAAAAAAGTTATGCCACAGTCACCTACCCGCCACATGCTTCGCATAACATCGACTCCCACGGTACGTGGGATCTGCCTAATTTTTTTTATGTAAGCGGCCCGTTACACCTGCAACCATTGCCACGCGCGAACCACGCCCGAGTATATTAGAACCTTCCGATAAGATTACGCGCACAACGTGAACATTAGAGTTTATTCCGGAACAAACGCGACAACCAGCGATAACGCTGGTATCTTCGATGTCACATGCATAAATGCCGACGCGCTTTACCGCTTGTAAAATTACCGACGGCCGATGCTGTGATTGCCGCTACCAGTCTGCAGCGTATATTGCTTGTACCTTGAGTTGTCGTTTCCTTGGAGCAAGTTCGCCCAAATAAGGAGTTCCGTATTTCTGAATCCCGCGGAGCCTTCTTCACCATCACGGCCATGTGACCTCTGGAGCAGATGCTGCTTCGTTCATGTTCCGCACACACACGAAAAGCCGGGAACGCGTGAACAAGCAGACACCGAAGCCGACCTGTAGCAACCAGCTAGCCGCCGGCTGCAGGGTTTGCAACCGGAGTACGGACCCCTACCCAATACGGCGAACAAAACTGCCACGATAACGAACACGGTGTCCGCGGCTACAGTCGTGGCGCAGCAGCTCAGCGCGACACCAACCTTTTGCGGATCATCATTTGAAGACTCAAAAAGGTGGCAGTGTAGAAAAGCATTGGAACGCTGTAATGGGCCGTCCTCTCGAGCGCCTTCTGGTGGGTCGCCCTCTTCGCCTCTTCTCGGAGAGCACGCCCCTCGTGCTCGTGCTCGTGAGAGTCTGCGCTCCGTCGTGACTGTTGTGTATCGTTGCCGTCAATCCAGCCGTCAATAAACGCCTTTACAAAGTGGTGGAGAGTGCTGTACCGTTACCACAACTTCGGTCGCCATTCGATGCCCCTAGAGCTCCGATCCCGTACCGTGCCATCTACCATGCCGCAGGACGCCGCTCAGCAAACGCCGCCTCCTGCCCCGACCGCTTGTCCCGGTGTCCCCCGTATCCGCGACCCTCCTGTCTTCACCGGAGTGGATGGCACCGACGTGGAGGACTGGTTCGCGATTTACGAACGATTGAGTGTTCCCAACAAATGGGACGAAGCAGGCAAGCTGAGCAACTTGGTTTTCTACCTTGCGGGTGTGGCAGGCATGTGGTACAACAACTATGCATCCGATTTCCCGACGTGGTCCGATTTCAAGGCCGCCATCGTCGACGTGTGTGGCCGCCCTGCCGTTCGTAAGCTGCAAGCCGAACAGCGTTTACGTGAACGAGCTCAGCAGGCAGGGGAATCGTTCACGATCTACATTGAAGACGTCCTTGACCTGTGCAAGAAAGCCGACGCGAGCATGTCGGAGTCTGACAGAATCAGGAATGTTCTGAAAGGATGCCTTCACCATGCTGCTAGCCAAAAACCCTCGCACAGTGGCAGAGTTCATTACCCTGTGCCAAAGCTACGAGGAGTTGCGCCGGCAGCGCTTGATGACCCGTCGACCGCCAGCGCGCGATGCTGATCTCGCGGGCTTGTCGGCCATTCCTGACCACTCCACCTTGCTCGTCGAAATCAAGTCGTTCATGCGTGAGGAAATTGCCTGCCAAGATCTCTCTACTGGCTTTCACTCCACCGCAGCATGTTGACCAGCCGCCAACTACACTTCTACCTCTTCTCCGCCGAGTGATTCAGCAAGAAATCGCGGAGGTCATTCCTGAATACCACCTGCCGCCTCCAGTGCTTGCGCAACTAAGCTACGCGCAGCTGTAGACAGGCCGCCCCCAGCAATTCCTGTGGCTGGCCCGCGAAGTTACGTCGAAGCCGTCGTCGGACCACAGGCCTTCGACGCGGCTGTGCCGCCTACATACATCGACGTTGTCAGCAACCGCCTCGTCCATCCCGTTCTGCGACATGGATGTGACCAGCGAAGCGCTGGCGCACTTCCGACAACAGCCCTATTTGCTTTGCGTGCGGTTGCGCCAGTCACGTCGCACGCTACTGCGATCGCGTGCAGCCGCCTCGGGTCGCATCCACCCTCACCAGCTCATCAAGACGCCCTTATTATGATCAAGCGCCACTTATGTCACCGACGTCGCGCCCCGCACCATCTACCCGCCGTTCACCGTCTCCACGACGTCACTCACTGTCGCCGATGCGCCCACGTCCGGTCTCACGCGACCAGGAAAACTAGTCGTCGCAGTCCACGAGGCAAGGGCTGCGACGCTATCGAACTGCGAAAGCCCTCAGCGAAGCCCCTCGAACGTGATAGGCGTGTTTGTGGACGGTGTTCGCGCATCTGCCCTTATCGACACTGGAGCCGCCGTATCCGTTATGGACGCCAAGTTTAGCCGATTACAGCGAAAAGTGACGATGCCGCTTTCCGGGCTGTCCCTCGGTACTGCCAGCGCCCAAAGTATTCACCCTACAGCGGTGTGCACAGCCCGCGTCATTATTCAGGATGCTCTGTACGCCGTCGAATTGATCATAATTCCTGCCTGCTCTCACGACGTCATCCTAGGATGGGATTTTCTCTCCCGCCACGACGCCGTCATTCATTGCGCACCAGCCGAAATAGAGCTCTCACCATTCTCTGATTTGGCGCCGGCAGACAGTCCATCGGCTGCGGGCAAGGTACTTGTCAAAGACGACACCAAGGTTCCTGAAAACTCGTCGACGGCGCTGTCAGTGTACTGCGCCAGTCTTTCCGACACCTTTGCACTTCTCTCGCCATCTGCCGTGTTTGCACGAGGAAAGGCATGCTGGTGCCTTTTGCGACCGTGCAAGTCACTCAGGGCAGCACGCGAATTTTCGTTATCAACCCATCTGCGTACAGTGTTACGTTGGTGCGAGGGGAATGTCTCGGCAGCGTGGACCCTCCAACCCCTCCAAGACGAACAAGTTATGGACGAACCAGATGAAATGCACTGCCACAGTTCCAGTACGCTCGGCGCTGTTTCGACGTCGGTTCATCATCCGCTGATGTATTTGGTCCTCCATTGCTGACGACCTTACACCGGTCCAGCGTTCCCAGCTTCTGGGCCTGTTGGACGAATTTCGCTCTTCTTTCGATGTCGCTCAATGTTCTCTCGGCCGCACGTCCGCCGTTACGCATCGCATCGACACTGGCGCCAAGCCGCCACTGCGGCAACGCCCATATCGCGTATCTCCCACAGAACGCCGTGTAATCAACGAGCAAGTCGACGACATGCTTCGACGCGATGTTATTCGACCTTCTAACAGCCCCTGGGCGTCTCCTGTTGTTCTTGTTGCGAAGAAGGACGGTTCTGTGCGGTTCTGTGTGGACTACCAACGACTCAACAAGATCACTCGTAAGGACGCGTATCCACTACCGCGAATAGACGACGCGATTGACAGCCTTCAAGGAGCAGAATTCTTTTCATCTCTCGATTTGCTCTCAGTGTACTGGCAAGTACCCATGGCTGATGACGCTCGACCGAAGACCGCCTTTGTCACGCCCGACGGCTTGTACGAATTCAACGTCATGCCATTTGGGCTGTGTAATGCGCCCGCCACCTTTGAGCGCATGATGGATACCGTTCTGCGCAACCTAAAAATGGCACACATGCTTTTGCTACCTCGAAGACGTCGTTGTTTTCGCTCCGGACTTCTCCACTCATCTTCAACGCCTGCGGCATGTTTTGACGCGTTTGAGCGACGCCAGTCTGCAACTGATTCTAAAGAAGTGCCCATTTGCAGCACGGCAGCTGACAATACTCGGTTACGTCGTGTCCAAAGACGGTATTCTCCCCGATCCAGCCAAGCTTCGGGCCGTGACCGAGTTCCCCAAACCTACGTCCGTCAAAGAAAAGCGCAGTTTCGTAGGACTGTGTTCCTACTTTCGGCGCTTCATTCGAAACTTCGCGACTATCATATCGCTGCTGACGAAGCTCCTCGGAAGTAAGGGGCCCCTCAATTGATGGTCGTCAGAGTGCGACGACGCTTTCGCGAAGCTCCGTCGTTTGTTGACGTCGCCTCCCATACCACGCCACGACGACCCTACGGCCCCTACAGAGGTACACACAGACGCGAGCGGTGTTGGCCTTGGCGCTGTCCTTGCGCAGCGCAAACCAGGGTTCCCTGAATATGTCGTGGCATATGCAAGTCGTACGCTCACCAAACCCGAGACCAATTACACCGTCACCGAAAAGGAATGCCTGGCGATAATCTGGGCCCTTACGAAGTTCCTACCTTATTTGTATGGTCGCCCATTTGATGTCATCACCGATCACCATGCACTCTGCTGGTTGTCATCAATGAAGGATCCATCAGGCCGCCTCGCCCGCTGGACACTTCGCCTACAGGACTACGATATCCGCGTGCTGTACCGCAACGGACGCCAGCGTGCTGACGCCGATGCACTCTCGCGCTCCCCCTTTCCTGACGACAATACCCACAGCTCACTGTCTCACAATGCCGTATCTTGCATCTACATTCACACTATCGCTACCGAACAGCGCAAGGATCAATGGATCGCTTCACTGATAGACCTGCTCACTGATCCATCGGCAACATCATCCGCTCGCGCGTTGCGTCGTCAAGCCCACCATTTCGCCATTCGCGACGACCTCCTTCACCGACGCAATTACAACGCCGACGGCCGCCAGTGGCTACTAGTAATACCCCGCATTCTGCGCTCTGAAATAGGCGAATCGTTCCACGCTGGTCCGCAGTGTGTGCACTCTGGGGTATCGAAAACATACCACCACGTTCGCCAACGGTACTTTTGGCGAGGCATGTACCTCTGCGTGCAGAAGTTCGTTCGCTCCTGCATCGATTGTCAGCGGCGCCAAACTTCAACGCAGCAGTCATCAGCAGGTCTGCAACCTTTACCTTGCCCTGACCGGCCGTTTGGGCGCATTGGCATCGATTTGTATGGGCCCCTCCCTCTGACGTCAGCTGGTAACCGCTGGGCCATCGTCGCTGTAACCACCTTACGCGAAACGCCTAAACTGCCGCCATCCCAGCGGCTACAGCGCGCGATGTAGCCTCCTTCCTGCTCCGCCGGTTCATGCTGCGCCACGGTCCACCCCAGGAGCTGCTCAGCGATCAAGGCCGTGTCTTCCTGTCGGAAGTCGTCGAAACCATCCTCAAAGAGTCCAGTGTTGTTCACCGCAAAACTACTGCTTACCACCCGCAGACGAATGGGCTCACGGAACGCTTTAACCGCACGCTCGGCGACATGCTCTCGATGTACGTCGCCGCCGATCACACAAATTGGGATTCCATTCTGCCTTTCGTCACCTACGCCTACAAGACCGCCCCTCAAAGCACCACTGGTTTCTCACCATGTTTCGTATTGTACGGCAGGCACCCGTCGCACACAATCTACACAATCCTTCCATACAAGCCGGATCGATCTGAGTGTGCGCCTATTTCGGCCACAGCCAGACTTGCTGAGGAGTGTCCCGAGCTTGCCAAGACCTTTACTACGCATGACCAAGAGCGGCAGAAGAGCATCCGCGGTGAGACCAACACTTCAGCACCCACGTTCCTACCTGGAGCGCTCGTATGGCTCTCGGTCCCTACCACTGCAACTGGCCTCTCTTCCAAACTGCTGCCCGAATACGAAGGCACCTACCGTGTCATCGAACGCACATCCCCGTCAACTACCTGATTCAACCCATCGACCCATCTTCGGACATGCGCCGTCGAGGGCGCGACATTGTCAACGTGGAGCGCCTCAAGCCCTACCATGACCCGCTCATAGTGACCAGCTGCTAGGTCGTCAGACGGCTCCCTTTTCGCACCCGGGGTAATTGTAGAGAAGCATTGGAACGCTGTAATGGGCCGTCCTCTCGAGCGCCTTCTAGTGGGTCGCCCTCTTCGCCTCTTCTCGGAGAGCATGCCCCTCGTGCTCGTGCTCGTGAGAGTATGCGCTCCGTCGTGACTGTTGTGCATCGTCGCCGTCAATCCAGCCGTCAATAAACACCTTTACAGCAGGAAACACGACCGCGTCGCAGCCTTCAACAAGTGGGACAGTGAAGAGAAACTGCTCCACGTCTACTTCTACCTAGAAGACGCCGCGCTGACCTGGCTTGAAAAGCGGGAGCCTACACTAGGAACCTGAGATCTCTTCCGAACCGCATTGCTTGACACCTTCACGAGCGTAGTGCGAAAGGGCCACCGCTTTGCTGGACGCGCGGGTGCAGCTCCTGAAAGAAGACGTCATTATGTTCACGGAAGAAACGACCCGACGTTTCCGCGACGCCGACATGCGAGGGGTAAAGCAGGAGCTCTTCGCTGGACTCATGAAGAACCCACTTAAGGCCGTTCAGGAATCCCTATCGAAGGCAACAACGATCGAGAAGACGCTATAAATGCGCACGAGATAGTACAATAATAACCTGAATCGAGACAGCCCAGCTGTTCAAACCCTCTGTTCCGACGATCTGCGCCCAACCTTCCGAGTCATCGTGCGAGAGGAGCTCCGGAAGCTTTCCTTTCCGCAGCCTGAGGTGCCATCGATTGCTGAAGCAGTGCGCGAGAAAATCCAGCAGTTACTTGGTGGTCCTCAATCAGCACAGCTGCAGCCGAAAGCTGCTGTGGTCCGTCGTCATGCTCCCCTTCCGTGCCCACGTCAATAAGCCGAATCCCCGCAGTTCTGTCGCCAGGCACCGCCATCGCACAACGGTCGACAGGCTGGCGGCCGGCGAAGCGCCTGTCGACCAGCGCTTCGCACTGTAAGGAGTGGGGTTCGGCGGGTCTCGTTAGGGTAGCTGGCTCCCGACGTCGTCCACATAGCCGATGTTTTCCAGAGAGGAGTCGCGTTCTTAAATAGGAACGTACGTTTATTCACATAGTTACAATAAAGAGAGAACGAGCATTTTGTACAAAAGTATTCGGCTTTTAGAGCCCCGCGTCGGCTAACGCTGAGACACCTGGGAAGAGGTGATTCTTGCCGTCCCAGTGCTCCGCCCACCAGAAAGGGTGAAAATAGGCCACTCGATACATCCGTTAATTAGGAGCATGGTCGACATGTCCAATGGGGTTCACGACTGCACTAGACAAAGAGGCACCAATCTCACGCTTCGAAGAGTTCGTTCGGTGAACGCCAGGCGAAGAGGTTGAGTCCAGAGCTGGGGGGTGGGGGGGCGGGGAGAGGTCGATGACTTTACAGAAGATGGCAGCCGCTGATTCGCAAGCGCTAATTTCTGCAAGCGCTAATGTATGCGTTCAGGTGAAGACATGCCTTATTTCGATGGGAAGGTCATCGGTGGCACCGTCCCACGCTGAAGACACCACGCAAGAAAGGGGTGTCGGTGACTCCCCGGTCGGGTTCCTCGTAACCCGTCTACGACGGAATGCCAGGCTGACTTTACCACACGTCCGTAATCAGACCTCCAGAAAAATGCGGTGCTCAGCGCCCCCGTCCAAGCGCTGATCCCTGGTGAAAATTTTGTGACCGACAGGTGCACGAGTGGCCGAGGCAGCAGCAGCTGTAGCACAATGCTCATCCGATGCTTGTTTATTGTGCAGCTTTCTGCGAGCCTTGTGGACTCTTCGGCGCATTGTTTGAACAGTGCGATGACCCTGGATGCATCAGCAGCTGCAAACGCGCACGCCGATGACCGTAACAGCATCCGGTCAACTCTCGCTATTTTTCTGTGCAGAGACGGTCTTTGCTGGGCAATCGATGCGCCTGCGCTTCCCCAAGCATCTGTGGTGACGTTCTACCTGACCAGCAGTTCCTTGTCAAGCCAACCTTCATGACGTCATCCGCATGGGATATAAAAGGCTCCCAGCCACCCCGCAGCCTCATGAGCGAGGCAACAGCAGCACAATGCTCATGCGATGCTTCTTTATTGTGCAAGTACGTTACTTGGACAATGCATATTGTACCCCCTCAGATTATCGCCACCTCCTGCTGCTTACTTGACCACAGACCATCGTTTCTTTATATATATATATATATATATATATATATATATATATATATATATATATATATATATATATATATATATATATATCTGTTATGCTCAGTTTGTGTACTGTGCGAGTTGCTTGTTTTTGAGCGGTGACGTTGAGCCAAACCCCAGCCACAGAGGATCCAGGGGTATTTGAACGGGAAATTCTAGCACTGACACAGGTTTACCTGCGTCATTATCAGGTGTGGTTGCGCCCAGTAACGATAGTGGCTTGGCATCCTCTGACGGCGAACTTTCAGTTTCGGCCATGTTTTCATGACTGCTTGCTGGGCAAAACAGATAACCCAGTACATTGCTCAACTTCGTTCATCTGCCAGTTTGCGCTTGGAGGCTGTCGAGTCACGTCTTTCTGCTCTTGAGTCATCAAGTTCTACGTCTGGTGTAGTTAAAGAAACGCTAGATGGATTCCAGAGCACCACTGATTCTCTTAGTGACAAGGTCATTCACCTCACGGCTTACAGTGATGACCTGAAAAAAATTGGGCGACGCTTAAGCTCCGCCTTTAGGAGTTGAACGCGATAGCGATATCCAGCCCCTAGTGCGTACTTCGACCACTCAGTGCATACTTGTTATTGTATTTGTTACTCGAAAAGTTCAGATTGTGCATTACTGCAATGTAATTGACAAAGTAAAATGTGGTCACATAGCTGAGCACCGGCGCCTCTATATTGAAACTCCTGGACTTCTTACGAGAAAGCTGCAATTCATCAAAATGCGTTTCAGCTGAAGGGTGCTGGTCAACGCATATCAGAGCATTTTTCATACAATGTACGATGTATCAGAAGAAAGCTATGGGAGGCAACCAAATCCTATCGTAGCAATGGCTCCTCTCTGCGCATAGTGTATGACCACGTGTTTATTATTGATGACGTGCGCTACAACTGCGATCCGCATACTAACACAATTGTGAAGTCTCACAATCGTGACACTAAGACGTCTGCTACAGCTACTGTTTCTAACCCTCGATGACATCGCCTTGACTTCCCTGATAACTATCGCATTGTAAATAATAATGTCAGAAGCTTAGTTAATAAATTTCCTGACTTCCTATCATTAAGCTTGTCTTACTGCCTCCACGTCATTGGAGTCACGCAAACGTGGTTTCATAGTGATATCTCTGATGCCGAAGTGTCACTGCCGGGTTTTAATATTACAAGAACTTGATAGAACTGAAGGTAGAGGTGGTGATGTTGCTTTGTAATCACACTGTGGCCTGAAGTCCTTTGTACGTAATGCTCCATTGCAAGTTGAGTCAGTTTGGTGTAAAGTCTATTTTGAGTCAGTGACTTTTGTTATTAGTGTCTTCTACCGCCCACCTAACCTGATCGTAGACGCTTTGGTTTCATTGAATGCGTTCATTCAAGAAATTGGGCCACATGCACCCAATCTAATATGTATGACTGTGATGAGAAACGGTAGGGTTAAATATTTTTAGGCCAGGAATGCTGATGCTCTCACCAATCGACGAGGTTGTTTGAAGGCTCAGAAAGACAGTTTATAAAAAAATTCGGCAGATCCCACGTCTCGTGGGAATCGATGTTATGCAAAGCAAGCGCAGCAAGGTGACTGTGTCGCAATTTTTCGCATTGAGCGAAACGTTATGGAATGACACTAGAGAAGTGTGCAGATGGTATACGAACACACATCTTTCAAAGAGTCGCGCATGTATTAAATCACCAGTTGTTTACAGTTGCTTAACGATGCCAACAGCAGCATAGGTGTTACCAACACCAAACGCAGATGTAGTGCTTATAAGCAGTGTTCGAGAAGCTTCTCGAACACTGCTTCGCGGACAGCCTCGAGCGTTGATAACCGTCCTTGCTGGTCAAACCCAAGAAACGTAAAATAAAACAAGAAGTGGGCGTGGCAATATTCTTCAATACTGGATAGCGCGAATTCTAATAGGACAATGAAGGAACCCCGATGCACGGGACAGGCGCTACTCGCAACTTATCTTTATTCAGAAAAGCTGCCCTACATATATACACAGTCGAGTGTCACGCGCAGGCGCACTGCACGTACATTAGTCACAGTTGCGATTGTAAGCTTGCGTTACCGTTGTTATGCTTATACTTATCCGTTATGACGGAGAACGCACGCACTTTTCACGAACCCGTGTGCATATGTGGAAGGGGTTCTTGGTAGTTCTTGATAACGTCACCATCACCGTGATCAGTGAGCACTAGCAGCTGGACAGGACTTGTTATCGGATCCGTTTATGATCGCGGCTACGAAAGGTCTAAGTGTAGTGAAGTGCGAGGTATAGTACAGCTGGTGGAAACCACGGATGGATTTTACGAAGAAATGATTTATGATGCCTTCTGTCCTGGACGTGGCACCAAGGTCTTGTGATGCCCTGTCCAAATCCAAGCCGTCTTTTATGCCGTCTAAGAACCAGGCGTTGTTGGGTTTTGATAAGTCAATGCTGAAGTCACCGGTAATCGTGACTCGGCAGTTATTGTAGGCAGCATTGACTCTGGTTTTCGCGTAATTCACGTGGTTGACGTTGTGGACCACGTGGACGAGTGGATGGTAGCCCAGCGTCTTCCAGGGGTGCTCTGTCTACAGCTCCCTAACTTTCCTTGCGTCGGCTGCTGTGGCCTAGTCGTTACGGTGCTCGGCTGCTGAGCCGAAGGTCGCGGGTTCGATCCCAGCCGCGGCGGTCGCATTTCGATGCAGGCGAAATGCTAGAGGCCCGTGTACTGTGTGACGTCAGTGCAGGTTAAGGAATACCAGATGGTTAAAATTTCCGGAGCCCTTCACTATGGTGTCTCTCATAATCATATGGTGGTTTTGGGACGTAAAACCCCGACAATTACTCTTATGATCACTTTCCTTCCGTGTCAGTGTATATGTTCGCGGTTACTGCGTTGATTGAGACTTTATCAGCCCCTGTGGCACATACCCGCATAACATGAACTCTGGTATGCGGGTATGTGCGACACGTGACCGAGAGAAAGGATTTCATGACGTACGCGACAGGTATTTTGCGTTCTTCATGTCAACACCAGTGAATCGTGTTCGTCATACACTCATCCTATGCTATGCAAACTTTGGTATATTACAACCTATGGAGAAGACCGGGAGAGCGCCCAGACGTAGGCGGCTAGATAGATAGATAGATAGATAGATAGATAGAAACCCCCAAAGTGCCTGAGGTTCGCTAAGAAGTGCTTCGCATTTAAAAGAAAGCTAGCCCGACAATTTAGATAATGACTTCCTTACTAGGTACTCATTATGGACTAGTCGCTATTTAACTGTCACTTTCCAAAAGTATCTTTCAACCTCGATTGTCCCTCTAACTTGGAAATCCGCTAAAATTCTTCCATTATTTAAATCCGGAAACAAAGAGTTCTTGTTAAATTATAGACCAATCTCTCACATCTTATTCATGCAAAATACTTGAACACATAATGTACAAACACATCATTGAATTTCTAGAGTCCAAGGACACTATATCTCATGCTCAACATGGATTCCGATGCGGTTATAGCACACTGATCCAACTCACTGAACTCACTCACGACATCATCAAGGCTCTCGATGTAGGTGGTCAAATCGACGCGATTTTTCAAAAGCTTTTGATATTCCATCGCACTCTAAACTATTTAAAAAAACTCACTGCCATCCTTAACAACCAAGCGTTAGTAAACTAGATTTTTTCTTTTCACTCGAATCGGTCTCAGTAGGCACATTTTAAGTCTTCTCAATCTTGTGTTTCCGGTGTAACGTCTGGCGTTCCTCAAGGTTCAATATTAGGCGCCCCCTTTTTTTTCTATTTACATAAACAATCTACAACGTAACATTCCTGCTAAAATCTGCATGTACGCCGAGTCTTGTACACTATACGATTAAAGCCCACAATGATCACATCATCCTTAATGATTCATTTGCGTCAATCCAGTCATGGTGTGACACTTGGCAGATGCAAATCAACTTCCGTAAAACTGTTTCCATGTCATTTACTAAACGTTCTCTTCCTTCTTATTTTACTTATTCGTTTAATGGCTCGCCTCTAGAAAATGTGTCTCAATACAAATACCTCAGTCTTGTATTGACTAAGGATCTCTCTTGGTCATATTACATTGAAGTAATGTGTAACCATGCGCTTAGAAGGCTAGGGTACCTACAAAGTACACTATGTTCGGCTCCAACTAACACAAGACTCCGCATTTATAAAACTTTGGTTTCTCCAATAATCCAGTGCGGCTCTGTCATATGGAAGCCTAACAAAATATCTGACAAAAAAATCGAATCGGCCCAGAAGAAAGCTATACGTTTTATATCGTCGCTACCAGAGGTATTTTTCACCTACTTCTCATCTTCATAGTCTTCAGCTTATTACTCTCTCTTCTAGTCGTCACGTTGAATCTTTGAAGTTTCTTTACGCTCTCATTCGCTGTCCACGGTTTCTTTTACTAAGCGACTACATCACATCCGCTAAACCAACATCTACCCGATATCATCATGAGCTGAACGTGTCTCCTTTTAGTCACCAAACTAATGCCCATAAATACATTTTTGTCCACACTTTTGTAATACCAAATGCTTTACCCGGCCAAACTAGATCTTTACCACTTGATGAATTTGTTTCGTACGTTGCAAACAATTGATCTTCATGTTCAGTACATTTTGCATGGTGTTGCAATTTTTGTATTTTACTTCCACCTAAAGTGGTTGCTTGGGCGTGTTGGTACGACATATTGGAGGGAAACAGCGCGAAAGACGAAAGACCAGGCAGAGAAGGATACAAACGACAGCGCTGTTGTTTGTGTCCTTCTCTGCCTGGTCTTTCCTCTTTCGCGCTGTTTCCCTCAACACTACTTCCACTCCTGCAATAGCCTTTCAAGGCTGCGTATGTTGAAATTATAAAGACGTTTATTTGCGGGCACTCGGCGACGATAAACGACTGCGACAGTCAAGGCGGGTGCCGACTCTGAGCTGCGCTCTGTCCGAAGAGGGCAACCCACTAGAAGGGGCCGTAATTCGTTGCGCACCAGCCGAAATAGAGCTCTCACCATTATCCAATTTGACGCCGGCGAACAGTCCATCGGCTGCGACCAAAGTACTCGTCAAAGACGACACCACAGTTCCTGCAAACTCGTCAACGGCTGTGTCCGTCTATTGCACCGGTCTCTCCGACACCGTTGCACTTCTTTCCCCCCCTGATCGCGTTTTCACCAGGAAAGGTTTGCTGGTGCCATTTGCCACCGTGCAAGTCACTCAGGGCGACACCGATATTTTCGTTACGAACCCATCCCCGTACATTGTTAGGTTGGTGCGAGGGGAATGTCTCGGCCGAGCGGAAGCCCTCGAAGACGCACAAGTTATGGACGCACCGGGTGACACGCACTGTGCGAGCTCCCGTACGCTCAGTGCTGTTTCCACATCTGACTCGTCACCCGCTGATGTATTTGCTTCCTCAATTGCTGAAAACCTTACGTCGGTCCAGCGTTCCCAGCTTCTCTGCCTGTTGGAAGAATTTCGTTCTTCGTTCGATGTCGCGCAAACTTCTCTCGGCCGCACGTCTGCTGTCACGCATCACATCGACACTGGCGCCCAACCACCGCTGCGGCAACGTCCATATCGCGTATCTCCAGCAGAGCGTCGTGTAATTACCGAGCAAGTCGAAGACATGCTTCGCCGCGATGTTATTCGACCCTCAAACAGCCCGTGGGCGTCCCCTGTCGTTCTCGTTGCGAAGAAGGACGGCGCTGTGCGGTTCTGCGTGGACTACCGCCGACTAAATAAGATCACCCGTAAGGACGTTTATCCCCTCCCTCGAATAGACGACGCCATTGACAGCCTGCAAGGAGCAGAATTCTTTTCGTCGCTCGATTTGCGCTCAGGGTACTGGCAAGTCCCCATGGCTGATGACGCTCGACCGAAGACAGCGTTTGTCACACCCGACGGCTTGTACGAATTCAACGTCATGCCGTTTGGGCTGTGTAATGCGCCCGCGACCTTTGAGCGCATGATGGATTCCGTTCTGCGCAACTTGAAATGGCACACGTGCCTGTGCTACCTCGACGACGTCGTCGTTTTCGCCCCGGACTTCTCCACGCATCTTCAACGCCTCAGACTTGTTTTGACCCGTTTGAGCGACGCCGGGCTACAACTGAACCTAAAGAAGTGCCGATTTGCAGCACGGCAGCTGACAATACTCGGCTACGTCGTGTCCAAGGACGGAATTCTACCCGATCCAGCCAAGCTTCGGGCCGTGACAGAGTACCCCAAACCTACGTCCGTCAAAGAACTGCGCAGTTTTGTAGGACTATGCTCCTACTTTCGACGCTTCATACGAAACTTCGCGACTATCATATCGCCGCTGACAAAGCTCCTTGGCAGCAACGGGCCTCTCAATACGTGGTCGTCAGAGTGCGACGCCGCTTTCGCGAAGCTCCGTCGTTTGTTGACGTCTCCTCCGATACTACGCCACTACGACCCTACGGCCCCTACAGAGGTACACACGGACGCCAGCGGTGTTGGCCTCGGCGCTGTCCTTGCACAGCGCAAACGTGGGTTCCCGGAATATGTCGTGGCATATGCAAGTCGCACGCTTACTAAAGCCGAGACCAATTACACCATCACGGAGAAAGAATGCCTGGCCATCATCTGGGCCCTTATGAAGTTCCGACCTTATTTGTATGGTCGCCCGTTTGATGTCGTCACCGACCATCATGCGCTGTGCTGGTTGTCGTCATTGAAAGATCCTTCAGGCCGTCTCGCCCGTTGGGCACTTCGCCTGCAAGACTACGACATCCGCGTACTGTACCGCAACGGACGCCAGCATGCTGACGCCGACGCCCTGTCGCGCTCTCCCTTGCCTGACGACAATGCCCACGGCTCAGTGTCTCCCCTTGCCGTTTCTTCCATCGACATTCAGACAATCGCTACCGAACAGCGCAAGGATCGCTGGATTGCCTCACTGATGGACTTGCTGACGGATCCATCGGCAACACCATCCACTCGCGCGTTGCGTCGTCAAGCCCACCATTTCGCCGTTCGCGACGACCTCCTCCACCGACGCAATTACAGCGGCGACGGCCGCCAGTGGCTACTAGTAATACCCCGAAGTCTGCGTTCTGACATATGCGAATCGTTCCACGCTGATCCGCAGTGTGCGCATTCTGGGGTATCGAAAACTTACCACCGCATCCGCCAACGGTACTTTTGGCGAGGGATGTACCGCTACGTGCAGAAGTTCGTTCGCTCCTGCATCGATTGTCAGCGCCGCAAAACTTCAACGCACCTGTCGCCGGCAGGTCTGCAACCTCTACCTTGCCCTGACCGGCCGTTTGGGCGTGTTGGCATCGATTTGTATGGACCACTTCCTCTGACGTCTGCTGGTAACCGCTGGGCCATCGTCGCTGTAGACCACCTCACGCGATACGCCGAAACTGCCGCCCTCCCAGCGGCTACAGCGCGCGATGTGGCCTCCTTCCTGCTCCACCGATTCATGCTACGTCACGGTCCACCTCAGGAGCTACTCAGCGATCGAGGCCGTGTCTTCTTGTCGGAAGTCGTCGAAGCCATTCTCAAAGAGTGCAACGTTGTTCTCCGCAAAACTACTGCTTACCACCCGCAGACGAATGGCCTCACCGAACGCTTTAACCGTACGCTCGGCGACATGCTCTCCATGTACGTAGCCGCCGATCACACCAACTGGGATGCCATTCTGCCCTTCGTCACCTACGCCTACAATACCGCCGCTCAGAGCACCACTGGTTTTTTCTCCGTTTTTCTTATTGTATGGCAGGCACCCCTCGCACACAATCGACACAATCCTTCCATACAAGCCGGATCGGTCTGAGTGTGCGCCGATTTCTGCTACCGCCCGACATGCTGAAGAATGTCGCGAACTTGCCAAGACCTTCACTACGCATGACCAAGAGCGGCAGAGGAGCATTAGCGGTGACAGAATCACTTCTGAGCCGACGTTCCTCCCCGGAGCGCTCGTATGGCTCTCGATCCCTACCACTGCACCTGGCCTCTCTTCAAAACTACTGCCGAAATACGAAGGCCCCTACCGTGTTGTTGAACGCACATCCCCTGTAAACTATCTGATCGAACCAATCGATCCATCCTCGGACATGCGCCGTCGAGGGCGCGACATTGTAAACGTGGAGCGCCTCAAGGCGTACCATGACCCGCTCATTGTGACAAGTTGTTAGGTCGCCAGGCGGCTCCCTTTTCGCCCCCGGAGTAATTGTAGCGAAGCTTATTGGAACTCTGAAGTGGGTCGTCCTCTCCGGCCCCTTCTAGTGGGTTGCCCTCTTCGGACAGAGCGCAGCTCAGAGTCGGCACCCGCCTTGACTGTCGCAGTCGTTTATCGTCGCCGAGTGCCCGCAAATAAACGTCTTTATAATTCGGGTGAATGCTTTGGGCGCTGGCTGTACGGAGGGAGAGCCCGGAAAGCGGCGTCGTCACTTTTCGTAGTAGTCGGCTAAATTTAGCGTCCATAACGGATACGGCAGCTCCAGTGTCCACAAGGGCCAATGTGCGCACGCCATCTACAAACACGTCTACTACGTTCGATGGGCTTTGCTGAGGGCTTTGGCAGTTCGATAGCGTCGCAGCCCTTGCCTCTTGGACTGCGACGACTAGTTTTCCTGGTCTCGGGCGACCGGACGAGGCCGCATCGGTGACAGTGAGCGGCGTCTTGGGGATGGCGAACGGCGGGTAGATGGAGACGGGCGTGAAGTCGGTGACATAGGCGGCGGCGGCTCGTAATATGGACGGGTGTACTGGCTGGTGACGGTCGATCCGACTCGAGGCGGCTGCATGCGATTGCAATAGCGGGCGACGTGACCGGCGCAACCGCACGCAAAGCAGATGGGGCGGTTGTCGGAAGTGCGCCATCGGCTTGCCGGGCTAGGTCCCATCCATGTCGCAGGACGCGAGGGACGAGGTGGCTGCTGGTATGACTGCGTGGTAGGCTGCAGTCGTGGCGTATGGATAACGTCGGCGTACGCAGCCGGCACACTCTCTTCGAAGGCCTGAGGCCTGGCGACAGCTCCGGCGTAGGTAAGTGGGGGAACCACAGGGATCGTTGGAGGCGGCCTGGCTACAACTTGCGCGTAACTGAGTGGCGCGGTCGCCCGAGGAGGTTGGTGGTATTCCGGCATGACCTCCGCGATTTCATGCTCAATAGCCCGGCGTAGGGGAGGCAGCAGTGGGGTCGACGGCTGTTCAACAGGCTGCGGGTGAGCGAAGGCCAGTAGAGAGAACTGGCGTGCAATCTCCTCGCGCACGAAGGACTTGATTTCGGCGAGCAAGCCGGAGTGGTCCGAAATAGCCGACATGCCAGCGAGGTCGGCGTCGCGTGATGGAGGTCGACGCGTCATCAGCCGCTGCCGGCGCAGCTCCTCGTAGCTTTGGCACAGTGTGATGACCTCAGCCACTGTGCTGGGGTTCTTGGCGAGCAGCATGGTGAAGGCGTCGTCGTCGATGCCTTTCATGATGTGCCGGATCTTGTCAGCTTCGGACATGGTGGCGTCGGCTTTCTTACAGAAATCGAGGACGTCTTCAATGTAACTGGTGAATGATTCACCGGCCTGCTGAGCGCGTTCACGTAAGCGCTGTTCGGCCTGCAGCTTACGAACGGCAGGGCGGCCAAACACATTGATAATGGCGGTCTTGAAGTCGGACCACGTTGTAAAATCTGATGCGTGGTTGTTGTACCACAAGCCCGCCACACCCGCGACGTAGAAAACCAGGTTAGTCAGTTTTCCTGCCTCGTCCCATTTATTGGGGACACTCACGCGCTCGTAAATCGCGAGCCAGTCCTCTACGTCGGTGCCATCTGCGCCAGTGAAGACCGGAGGGTCGCGGATACGAGGCACACCTGGGCATGAGGTCGGTGTAGGCGGGGCCGTTTGCTGGGAGGCGTCTTGAGGCATCGTAGGCGGCAGGGTACGGGATCGAAGAGCCAGGGGCATCGAATGAGGGCCGAAGTTGTTGTGAAAGCCCAGCACCTCCACCAAATTATAAAGACGTTTATTTGCGGGCACTCGGCGACGATAAACGACTGCGACAGTCAAGGCGGGTGCCGACTCTGAGCTGCGCTCTGTCCGAAGAGGGCAACCCACTAGAAGGGGCCGGAGAGGACGACCCACTTCAGAGTTCCAATAAGCTTCGCTACAAAATAAATAAATAAATAAATAAATAAATAAATAAATAAATAAATAAATAAATAAATGAACATGCCCAATGGTGTCTGCCATGATGAATTCCAGGGCCAAACGCAACAACTCCTCCGCCACCCGAAAAATCCCTGCTGGCCAGCGCTCAAAATTGCTGGTGACGAGGACGATGGCTTGACTTGGAACCAACAGCTACGAACTCGCAAGGAGCTCCCAAACCACCTCACAATGACAGACAGCAGCAAAGGGAACCACACAACGCAATGCCGTGCCGCGATCAATCGTCTTGGGTTCGCTTAAAACCAGCCAGGCTTCTGTAAAAGCACAAACAAATGAAAAATGAAAAACCCGCTACTCTGAAACACTGACGGAATTTCGTGCCGCCAAAGGTACAACATCTATGGATGAGGAGATGCTTACAAGATTAATCATATTGGCCGTCCCAGAAAAGAAACACAAAAAGTAAATATACCCCGCCCCAAATCCTTTAAACAAGTGCTTTTAAATTAGATTGCTCCTACAATCCACACTGCTATTTAACATCTCACAACATTTTGGGCTAACTTGATGAAACACAACCAAATACACAATTCACATGAAGTTGAGTACAGCGCAGAAGAAAACGAGGGGACAAAGAACCGACAAAGACGAGCGCTGACTTCCAACTGGTTCATTATTTCGGAGAGAGAAATAGATGAAAAGGAAGAGGCAGGGAGGTTAACCTGGTGCGAGTGACCGGTTTGCTACCCTGCACAGGGGTGGGGATATAGGGGTCGGAAAGAGGACAGAGAGAGCGAGATAAAATAAAAAAAAACAAAAAACACCGCACGCATGCACACGCATGCAGGACGTCCTATGAGAGCCGTTCTGAAAGACCGGTTGAACGCAGAAAGCGCATTAGCCCCTGCACAGCCTTCTTCTGTGATGTTAAGTCCTGTCGGTGGCGCAGAATTCTTTCTTCCGAAAGAGTTCGGTCGTCCAGTTTTTCAAGCGCGTTGCAAAGCGTCTGTCTCTGCGAACAGTACTGTGGACAGTCGCACAGAATATGCTGAATCGTTTCATCACTTCCGCAGTGGTCACAAGCTGCGGTGTCGGCCATGCCTATGCGGAACGCGTACGCGTAGGTATATGCGACACCCAACCATAACCTGTATAGAAGGGTAGCGTCACCTCGGCGAAGTCCTGGGGAAATGCGAAGGCTGAGAGTTGGGTCTAGGGCATGTAGTCGTGCGTGCTGGAAGTGTGGCTCGTTCCACTGCGACATGGTGCGTTGGCGAGCAAGCACGCGGAGCTTCCGAGCAGCGTCAGTTCTGGAGAGCGGTATTAAGAGTTGATTGTTTTCAGTATGGGCGGAACGAGCAGCTTGATCGGCCCGTTCATTGCCGATAATCCCACAGTGACTTGGAAGCCACTGAAAAGTTATTTCGTGTCCTTTCTCAGTTAAATGGTGCGTGTCTTCTGCAATCTCAAATACTAGTTGTTCGTGCGGGCCGCGTCGTAGAGGTGACAGAAGAGACTGCAGTGCCGCCTTCGAGTCACTGAACATAGCCCATTTTTGGGCCCGTTAATTACTAATGAAATGTAATGCGACACGAAGCGCTGCGAGCTCTGCTGCCGTCGATGTCGTAAGGTGGGAGGTCTTGAATTTGATTGTTGTGCCTTTGATCAGTATCACAACTGCTGCAGTTGAGCTGTTTGGCAAAACGGAGCCGTCGGTGTATACATGTACATATCCTTGGTACTTCTCATATAGCAGGAGTAAAGCCAGCTGTTTAAGGGCACGTGATGACATATCCGTTTTTTTCCGGATGCCAGGTATGGTTAGGCTGATGTTGGGCTGAGTCAGGCACCACGGAGGAATCGAAGGTCTCGCGGCGGGCATGAAGCATATTGGTAAAGACTCGCGATACGCGGTTACCGTTTGGCAAAAAGATGTGCGTGGTCTGTCTGCTGGAAAGGAGGCTAGGTGGTGGCGGGGAGTCCGAGCCAGATGCCTTATATGTGTCCTGAGGGCTTCAACGTCAATGTGTGTCTTGATGAGATGGTCTCCGGCTATCGCTATAGAAGCCACCGTCGATGCACTACGAGGCAAGCCTAGGCAAATTCGGAGTGCCTGGGCCTGAACACTTTGTAACGTTCGTAGGCTTGTTTTGCTTGCGTTGGTTAATGCAGGCAAGCTGTACCGCAGGAAGCCGAGGAAAAGTACTCTGTACAGCTGTAGCATGGCACTTTGGGGCATTCCCCACGTCTTCCCTGCGAAAAACTTCAGAAGATGACAGATGCCGATCAACCGTTTTTTTTTTAGGTACGATACGTGATGACTCCATGATATGTCTCTGTCAATTATGACACCCAGAAACTTGTGTGATCGAATATATGGTATATATTGACCATTGATTACTACGCTGTAGTTATTCGTAGGCTTGCGTGTAAACGCCACGAGGGCGCACTTCTCGGAAGAAATTTCCAAGCCTCTGTTGCGGAGGTAATGGGCAGTTTGAGTGGCAGCTCACAACTGTAGGCGTGTTACGGCGGACGTCCAAATGCAGATATCATCCGCGTACACTGATAGCCTAACTGTGCTTGGCAGGTGCTCAAGGAGGGCAATCAGCGTTAGGTTGAACAGCACAGGACTGAGTACGCCGCCCTGCGGGACGCCACGGTAGCTATAATGTGGAGAAGTTTGGCCGTCCTCGGTGCTCACAAAAAAGGATCGCTATGAGAGATAGCTACGTATCCAGCGTAACATCCGACCGCCTATTCCTACCTCTTCGAGAGCGGTGAGGATGGCTTCGTGCGAAACGTAGTCATACGCTCATTTGACGTCGAGAAACAAAGAGGCGCAGAGACGCTTTCGGTTTTTCTCGTGTTGAACGTAGGTGACCAGGTCGACGACGTTGTCAATCGATGATCGACCACGTCGAAATCCGGCCATGGCACCTGGGTATGTGTTGTTGCACTCCAAGTACCACTCCAGGCGTCCGAGGATCATCCTCTCCATAACATTGCCTAGACAACTGGCCAATGCTACAGGGCGGTAAGATGAGAGCTCCAACGGTGACTTGCCCGGCTTCAGTAGTGGAACCAGGTGACTAGTCTTCCAGCTTGTCGGGAGCGTGCCATCCTGCCAGGATTTGTTGTACAACTCCAGGAGAAAAGTTCTCGCGCGTTCGCCCAGATGACACAGGGCTCCGTGCGAAATTCCGTCGGGCCCTGGTGCCGACGCGTGTCCACACAAAGCTAGTGCTGCCTTGAGTTCATGGATGGAAAATGGCAAATCCATGCGGGGATCTCGTGGTTGTGGACAGCTTCTCGAGGGTAATAGGCTGTTTGGTGCTGTGAGTTGCCCAGATAATCTGGCACAAAATTCTTCTGCCACGTCAATATCTGGTTGCTTTTGAGAGAGAGCTAGCGCCTTGAATGGGGACCACTGAATGGGTTTTGTGCGCAGACCTCGTACCGTCCTCCACAATAACGATAGAGGTTTACGAAGGTCAAGCGACTCGCAAAAAACAGTCCAACGTTGCGATTCGAGTTTTTCTATACGGCGCTGAATCTTCTTCTGTAGACGTCGAGCGGTCCGTAAATCTTCCATTGCCTCCGTGCGTCGGTATCTTCGTTCAGCACGTCGTCGGATTGCTCGAAGTCGCTCTAATTCGATGTCAAATTCTGTTAATTTCGAAGAGCGTGTGAGAGTACGCGTAGTATCGTGTATCGTGCTCTTGATTATCTCCACTAAGTCAAGTTATCTATTCGCTTGACATTGCTCTTCCATGCAAGACTGAAATTTCGTCCAGTCCACTCTTTGAATGCTATCGCGTATCTTGGAAGGGGAGAATCCTTCAATCTTGACATACGTGGGAATGTGGTCACTCCCATGCGTTTCTATGTCCGGGAACCAACCAGCACGCCTGACGAGGCTTCGTGAGACAAACGCCAAGTCAAGACAGCTGCTATACGTTGAACCACGCAAAAACGTTGGACTGCCGTCATTTAGCAAGAAGAGTTCATTGTCGGAGGCAAAGGACACCAACTTTCTGCCTTTAGCATTGATCTTGCTACTTCCCCAGAGTGTATGGTGAGCATTGAAGTCCCCGATGATAACGCACGGGTGGGGAGATGATGACAGGATGCCTTGTAGTCTTTTATCGTCAAATCGACTTGATGGAGATAGGTAGGCGCCCACAACCGTGACGGTAAGTCTCTTCTTCACTGTTACATATATACACTCTAATCACGGTAACGTTTACGACAGCATAAAAAGACATGTAACTTATAATTTATAAGTTACGTGGCTGTTACAGCAATTTTATCTTTGTGTTTTCTTCATTTCCCTCTCTCATAAAGGTTACATCGACAGCAGCGTGCCAAGTTAAAAGCTAAAGCACCGCGATGAGCATTGTAACCTTTAGATTGTAACTTATAAAAGCGCAATGACTCATCCCTCAGGGGACCTACACTATGGAGTGGAAGTTTATTGATCAATGTGTGACATCGCGATCTGTCTTGTTCAAGGCTGGCTTTATCAATTGAACAGCGGATGATGTACACACAGAACGGGTCTTGACAGCAGAAAAGCAAATCACAGGAGCAGCGATTTTACATTGCGGCGTACTGAGGCAAGCGATGGTGGGGTATGAACTAAAACTGGGAGTTCAATAAGGTGAGCCCGCTTCCAAAACCCGTAATTTATGAAGTGACATAATCTGCACAGACATCGGCAGAAGCACAAGAACGAAAAACTATCGTATGTTGGTCAAATGTTTGTGCTAAACAACTTATTAAGTAGCTCTTATATCTGTTTTGCTTTTAAGCCGCAGAAGTAATTAATTTGCCTCCGGGAAGCTTCACATATGGCGATAAGATAAAGTACTGTGAGCACACGACAACCGACCAAATTAAACTGACGATGCGATCGAAGAACCATCCCGTGGCGCGAGAAAAATATTTTTCCGAGACTCGCAATACAATTTATTTTAATTTCGCTGTCGTGTTGTCTAGTTTGTTTGTTTGTTTTTCTTCGCGTTATAATTAACGGATCGTAAAGTGCAGCAAACGTCACGGGACAACATAGCACCAAACACGGTTAACCGTCATCAATTCGCTAACACGGGAGAAAAAGATGCCGCTGAGTTCACAAAACAGCGTGGGACGGCCGCTCCAGTAGAGAGGCCGCGTAGAGAGATGTATGAGCTCGCGGTGAGTAACAAATGTGGCGTCCTCGAGGCGCCGCTTCAACTTTATCGAACCAGGGACGGCGTCATCTCTCCTAGGCTTTGCACAGCTTGAGGTGTATGCCGGGAAGAGCATTCGAATGCGAGGCGGTTGGTGCGGTTGTTGAAGTCGCGTTTGTGCAGTGCTGCTATTCGTTTCATCGATTTAACCAGGTTTTACGCTCCGCGCTTTGTTAACGTGCCTGGTCTAATCGTGTTGTGTACGTGAGTGGCGTGTAACTAGTGATACAGCAAGCAAGGACAGTCATTAACGTGCGCGATCCGCCGCAAATAAGCCACGATGCATTGCAACGGGCACGTTCAGTGGGCTGCGCGGCCGTTGCGACGAGCTGCATTGCTGATTCTTCGCTTGCCTGAGACTCGCAATTGTCGAGCGGGTTGCATCCGTTGTTACGTTGCCCGAAGACCGCAGTAAATGTGATTTGCAGGTAAGCAATATTCTCTCTTCAGTACGTTATTTGCTTGTGTATATGTACTTATGTCGCGTGTTTGCCTGAAGTCATGCTCATGCTTACGCTACTGTACGAGATGGGTCGTGTCATACTTTTATGTAATGGTGTCATACTTTTATGTTTTAAATAAATCGTGTCATACTTTTATGTAATGCATTGTTATTGGCAGTATTTGCTCTGCGTTTGACATTACAAGATGAGTGTTTGGGCGTATATTATCAAACATCCGACTAAGATCATTCGTTATCATACACGTTTATGTGAGAAGAGATGAAGGACAGAAGTTTAACCCTTCTTGCTGTCGCCGTCTTGATACCTTCAACACGCTCGATGAAGGCTGCAATCACGGTGTGAAATACTGTAGGCGGCATAAACAAAGTGCCCCAGATCAGCTTTGCCCAGACGAGCTCTGCGTGCGCAGTAACTCGCTCCTGTCAATGGCAGTCTGGGCTGTTTGTCATGTCCTTGTCACTGGTACATGATATTTCGTGGCGTCTATACGCAACGTGTCGGCTAAAGGCTGTTTCACATGCCGCGATTGCAGCGAAGGAAATCGCTCGGTTCGCTCTATTCGCTCTGTTCGCAACCGCCGCTAATGGCGGTTTCGTTTCACATGGACCGCGAATGGTCTGCGATTTTCGCTCTGCGACTGGCGCGGCGCGCAAAGTTGCTTGCTGCCGTTGTTCGTGGGCAGACACTGCATAATTTTCGAATGTAATGTAACAATCTGTGTGTTACGATATTCTTAAATTTTCATCACGGTAGCGAAGAGAACGCCTGTCTTGTCATTTAAAAACACTTTACAATCTAAATTCACTTGAAAATACGCAACAACGGCCATAACCAAAACAAACTTGTTGGCGCAATTTCGACGGCTCGGCCGGGTCGGCACAATTTCGACGGGTCTCGACTGGAAAATCGCTCCGCCGCTGCGAACAGAGCGAAAAATTTCCAACATGTTGGTCGCTCGCCGCTGACCGCTGCGGCGAGAGCGATCGGCCTTTTTTTTCGCTGCGAGCGAATTCGCAGCCTGAAAATCGCTCTGTTTTGTGTCATGTGAAACGGCCTTAATTCAACTTTTCGCCATGCTTCAAACTCTGCTGCGGCAGTTTTAGGTGGACGAGTGAGGGTTTAAGGCGGTAATGCGGGCTAGTTGGTTGTGATCACTGGTGTTCATTTCGGTAGCGCAAAGAAAATTAGACACATTAAACGAAAAAAAAAAAGCCCTCGTAGAGTGATGTAGCGCGTCGCGCCTGTGCAACGGGTTTTTGTGTGTTTCCTTGCAGTAAAGTCAGTTGATGTCTAGCGCCCGTCCTGTCAACGTGTCCTCTCTTGTCTTTAATTGTTTTGCGCTACCGAAATGAATAAAGCTTTAAGTACCCGAAAGACAATGAAATGGCGTTAAGAGTGCGTTTTAAGTGTAGTTTTAAGTGTCTTAAAGGAAATCACAGCATCCTTCCGTGTGTAGCTGAATGTAGCGAACCCGAGGCACTGCGCCGACCGAAGTAAACATTTAATACACACACACAAAAGCACGTTTATGACGTGAAAAAATAAATTGTTAAATCCGGTGCTTTGGCTGAGCACGTTTCAGGGGACACGCAATCGACTGGGGGAAGGCACGTGCTCGCGCTAGAGAAAAATGACTGTCACGACGTCTTTATCTCGAGTCGCTCTTGATACCGGCCACTCCGTGTGTGTGCGTGCGTACGTGTGTGTGTGTGCTCGTGCGTGTGTGTGTGTGTGCTCGTGCGCGCGTGTGTGTGCGCTCGCGCGTGCGTGTGTGCGTGTGCGCGCGTGTGTTCGCTCGCGTGTGTGTTCGTGCGCGCGTGTGTGTGTGCTCGCGTGTGTGTATGTGCTCGCGCGTGCGTGAGTGTTTGTGTGCTCGCGCGAGCGCGCGTGTGCGTGTGCGCGTGTGTGCTCGTGCGCGCGTGTGTGTGTGCTCGCGCGTGCGTGTGTGTGTGCGCGCGCGCGTGTTTGCTCGCGTGTGTGCTCGCGCGTGCGTGTGTGTGTGTGTGTGCGTGTGTGTTTGCTCGCGCATTCGTGCGTGCGTGTGTGTGTGTGTGTGTGCGCGCGCGCGTGTGTGTGCTCGTGTGTTTGCTCGCGTGTGTGTGTGTGCTCGCGCGTGCGTGTGTGCTCGTGTGCGTGTGTGCTCGCGTGTGTGTGTGCGCGTGTGTGTGTGCGCTTGCGCGTGCGTGTGTGTATGTGTGTGCGCGCGCGTGTGTGTGTGCTCGTGCGCGTGTGCTCGCGTGTGTGCGCGCGCGTGTGTGTGTGCGCTCGCGCGTGCGTGTGTGTGTGCGCTCGCGCGTGCGTGTGTGTGTGCGCTCGCGCGTGCGTGTGTGTGCGCTTGTGTGTATGTGTGTGTGTGCGCGCGTGCGTGTGTGTGTGCATGTGTGCGTGTGCTTTTTGCTTTAGTCGGCTCAGTGCCTCGGGTCTTCAACGTGATCACGTATCAACCCAACCAGACGGGCTTCCGTCAGACTTCAAACTTCTGCGTGTTGACCTAACTTGAAACCTTACCACAAATATATGCTGAAGTCATCTTCATTCCATAGTTGCACTCATGCAGATCACAATGTACGGCATTCAAAATTCAGATAATTCATGCTCATGCTTACGCTGCTGTAAGAGTTGGGTCGAGTCAGAAAAATAAGTTGTCATGCTTTTACGCATTGTTGCCGGCAGTATTTGCTCTGCGTCGCTCGATTACGTCTAAATGCGTCGCTATCGAAACGGGGCAGCTGAGAATATGTTACGCGATAAGCGATACGCTGTGGCTTAACGATTTTCAGATAGCACGAATGCCAGCAATCGTGCAACGTAGGAGTTCAAAGGGAGACATGGTCAGTGTGGTTGGTATGTCTCTCGATGTCCTTAGTTCCTTGGCGATAAAAATTTGTTCTCCGGCACTGAGATAACTTTTTTTTTGTGTTCTCGTTCTGTTCTAGGGTGCAAGCAACGTGTCATTGTGGTTAGAAAAAATGAATCAGTATACATGTGATTTAACTGTCAAAGCCGGAATGTTTAAAGGTACGTAGACAACACAAATGATTTTTTCCCGCCATAATAAATGTGTTGCGTTGGAACTGTTTACAGCATACATCCCGCCCAAGGCATGCTGGGATGATCTACTATCAGGCAGCTTGGAAGCTTCCAGACGCCGATATGCCTTACGTTCGGTGCAGCCGAGGTTGTGAACTGTCAAGTGGAAGATGCCCCTTGAGGAAAACAATTAGGTACGAGCATATTCAAGCTCTACGTGAAATGCCGAGTATGGTCACTGAAAATTGTAAATTGTAATATTTCTGTTTCTAATCGCCTGCTGTCGTGTTTCCGCTACTAAACTGTCACTTACATTATTGTATTGCTGACTTTTGTGCTAAACAGATGTCAATTGCATTTGGTATTAACGTGCGATTTAAATAAGATTTTTGTTTTCCGATAAACGTATTGCACAGGATAGTAGATTTGAGGAACGCTTATGTAGTGGTCAAGTAACACCCTTTTTTTTTGGGGGGGGGGGGGGTGGAGTATGTGTCTCACATTACATGTTATCGGCAGTTGTGTGCAAAGTGGCAGTAACCGTTGGAATAGTGTAAAATAACGGTCCTCTCCTTTTAGGATCGACTGTCCAGCGTGGAGATTGCGGAATCAGCAGCTGACATATTGACTGATGAAACATGATGGTGCGTGCAGCAAGAGAGGGTTTGACTGCAGATCCTGACCACCTGCTCCTGTAAATTTGTACCAACCACAGGCGAAAACAAGGGGAAACGCTTTGAATACTTGCGGTCTTCTATCAGCTAGACAAGTCCCTGAAGCTATAAATCAATAAACTGATGTATTCTGCTTTGGAGGTATAAAGCAATGAAATATGAATTCTTTTCGAATGGTTGATGTTTTTTTTCTTCAGAAAATTTCTTGGGAGCACGCACAACCCGAGCAACAAAAGTAAAGGACTGACAATCACCCTCTTTTTGGCTGCCCTCTGGTTTCATCTGTCCTGCTTATGTGCAAAGTACCAGCAGTTATGGTATGCCGCACACATTGGTGTACTTAAGGAGAAGTACGACGCTGATCACGTATTATTTGCAGGGGGCTCCACTCAGTATGACCGCTCTATCCGTGGCCCACCGACCCAGGTGTCGCCTAACAATGGGTATGTGCCTCTTTTTTCTTTCGATCTTCTTTCTGCGACGCATTTCGGACCACTCGCTACGCACATGATCGGCCCAGCCAAGTGTCGTCTAGCAAGAGAAGCGTGGCTCTTCCTTTAGGGCTTCTTTCTGTGCACGCCTAATCTTTTGTACTTCTTTCTGCGGCTTTATTATGCAGCGTACAAATATGTACACAGAGTAATGAGAACTTTCACGGCGGTGTCATATGGCCTGCCCTGTCCTGAATACACACGCTGGAGCTTTGGAATAATTCTGGTACATGTCTGCTTAGAGCACAACAGTTGCGGTGTCCGTGGCAAGAGATGTACGCTTCCCTCATCGCAAGGAATAGCACAAAACAATTTCCTTTGGAGTTGGCTTAGAGCTTGCATGCATCATAACGTCACACCTTCGCCCACAAGCATCGTGTTGTTCAAATGTGGTCTGCCACTAAAACGATAAATAAGAAGGGCAGGTGATTGACAGATATTCCTAATCATGAGTTGTGCCATGTGTATCAGACAAGTATCCTCTCTTGATCCAATTAAGTAGATGTTTAAGCATTACAATTTCTATCTCTCGAGAAAACCGCGTTGCGGCTCTTTGTATGCGCTCTTGGTATTATTGTATTTTTGCGTATGCATACATTTGCTTTTACTGCGTCTTTATATCATTCAGCATTCGTATATAATATGCACATACGTACCAGCCAGCTATACTTATTAAGCGATGATTTCAGACAGTTCTTTGGGTTTTGCGAGAAGTACGTAAAACTGACTAAACGTGGCGTATGGCGAACGGTTTGTATATCAATTTTGAATATGCTCTACGCCGTGAGGAGCAGTGTTAATTCTCCGCGCACTTCTTTACGGCCTTCAGCAGCTTCCCTGCTTTGTCAACCTCACATTTTGTCAGTATCCACGTTTCCATTGCTGATCCCACATTTGAAGGTGAACAAAATCGCAAATAGCCCTGTAACAAATAGACGGCTGGTATTTATTATCGGATAACACATAGTTTGATAAGCACGAATAACACAGTCAATGAAAGTGCACGAGCAGCAGAAAAATAATTGAAGTGTTATAATCACGACAGCCTATGCTTAACCCTTTCAGCCCTGGATTTTTTCTTTTGCTCAGGGACTTTTTTTCTGCGTGTTTTCCTAATAGTTATGACCTCAGAAGACCACAAACGAAAAATTGAGCCAGTGGTGCAAGTATTAATGGATTTACGGACATGACATCAAATTAGGTCATCAGGGCTCAGCGGTTGTGAAATGAGAAAAATAGCATATTTTTTTCGGCTATTCACTAGAGTACACAAAATGTGAACCACGTCTCCTTTTTCAGCGCGATACTAATCGAAACAGCTTCGGTACGTCGATCCGAAAATGGCGCTCACCCGCCTCATCTGACCTGCCTCGGCGTCACCCATGACTTCGGTCAAGCTTCTTCTTCTTTGCGGCTTCCAGCTACGCAAGCATGTCACCATTTTGGTGTCAATGGCAGTGGGGATCATTGAAGAAATATTCCCCCAAGAATGGGCAGTTTTGATTTAAATTCCGAGGTGCTAGGGGAAATGTTTTGTGATGGTGTCAATTGACACCGCCAGGGCCGAAAGGGTTAAACTGCATAGAAGTTGGACCAAGAGAGGATGGCCTGACACGTATATCATGATACTGTTATAAAATCTCTGGTCTTCACTGATATTGACGGGTCGACCACATTTTAATAATAATCGCGGTTCATCATTACTGTAGTGCATGCTAACTCCAAGTCGCCTCGAATATGCGAATGTTTTGTTAGCTGCCTCTTTCTAATGAGCGAAGGCGACGCGTTTGGCCTCGGTCACCGCAATTGTCACGTTCTATAAGCAGTCATGCACTTGAATGATTACAATGCGCCATCGCGTGTGTTCCGAGAAGCACCTTCCATTTGACACCTTCCGCAAAGGTTCGCATTCCTTAGCGTACGTATATGGACGGTGTATTAAAAACCGCACAAGGAAGCGCGGAAAAAACGCGATGCACGCGCAGCACGAAGTGCGAAAGAGTGGAAGGCTGTGCTTCCGTTGCTGTGGCACAACTGGCTGATCCAAGCATGTGATGAGCGTAACCTCCTGGAATGCGTCGAAGAAAGAAGAGCGAAGGAAAGAAGAGGCGCAGAGCGGTGGCCGTATAAAATCTCCTGGAAGCCGTTTTGTGTAAACAGTATACCGTGTACTGTACAACGTAACCTCTATTTTTACGTGATGTGGCCGCATAAAATATCCTGCAAGCCGTTTTGTGTAAACAATATACCGTGTACTGTACAACGTAACCTCTATTTTTACGTGAGAATGCTCGATACTATGAACGGGTACTAAAGGTTACTAGATAACTTCTATTTTATAAGTACACAAATTTGTGAAAATCTGCACCTTTAGTAAACGTTACCGTGCTTAGAGTGATATATATTGATTCTCGTCATGAGGTGACACCGGTAGATGACTGTAAGTAAGGTCGCGGCGAATAAACATCAGAACCTTGCTGTTTTCAGTAGTTGTAGAAGACATAAATGGTTCATATCCGGAGAGTCTGAGTGCGTTCGGCAAGTTCGGCTCGCAGATGATGATGATGGGAAACATGTTGATGTACACGAACCGACGGAAATCGGCGATGCGTGATCTGAGTCCCCGGGCATTCCACTGGAAAATCACTACCTTTCGGACCTCTTCCCTGAAAGACATTGGCGGGTGAGCCATTATCTACTCAAGGGCTGCTAGTACTGCACTCAGAGCGTCCAGTACTTGGAGTGCACTTCTGGCTGATGTTGTGTGCATGTTTGCTCAACAACACGCGAATGGCATTAATTAAGGGTCGCAGAAGAGCTATCACTTGCTGATTTGTATTCGGCAAGTCTTCTGTTGTAGCAGCTTGCTCTGATGGAGGCGGCTTCCGCTGTGGTTCTTCCACACGTCACGTACGCGTAAGTGGCGGCCATTCTTTGGTAGAGAGAGATCTGCCCATTTTCTCCTTTCCAACGTCTGCGTTTGCCGTCCTGAAAACTACAGCTGGCGGTGTTCCCGAATGAGTCGACTTACTTCCTGAAGTTGACGCTGTCCGCCGTGAAGACCTTCGACGGCGACGTCGTCTTCGTCGGACCTTCTCAGCGGCTTCTTTGTGAGTTGAGCTGTCTCGCACCATTTGCTTAAGAATAGAAATCTCTTTCTTTATGCGCGGACAGTCTTTCGAAGAAGCGCTGTGAGCACCTTGACAGTTAGGACACTTCAGTACGGTTGCGCTACAGTTGTCTTCCGAGTGCGGTTCTGCACACCGACGGCACACTGCGGAGTTCCTGCAGACACCCTTCACATGGCCGATCTTCTGGCAGTTGAAGCATTGCATAGGTTTAGGAATAAATGGTCGAACCTGGTGACGAAAGTGGCCAACCTTCACGTAGGAGGGAAGACAGTCACCTTTGGACGTTACCCTCACACACCGTGCATTACCAAGGCGGCCGACGTTCACAATTACGCTGTCTTGACTCGCTGGAGTTAAAGCACTGGAAGGTAAGGGATTTCAGTACCAATGTCGTAAATGACTCCTGATGTGGTAGCACCATCGGCGGGTTTGATGGACTTGACTGTGATGTTTCCCGGTTGCGTTACTTGCTGCAGCGTGTTCAGTGCACTGGGGTTCATCACATCGACTGCCAGGATGTTTCTCCTTGCGTTTAGCCGCACGTCTTTGATCTCGTTCGGCACAGTGTTCTCAAGATACAAGGAGAGCGCTTGCCTGTTCAGAACACGTAGACTGTCGGTGGCGTTCTGCGGCACAAACAGGATGGAATGAGGCCATCTCTGAGGCGCTGCTTTCACGGCGGCCGTACTTGAGGCCGAAGATGCGTTGATGATCCGTCGTTTGGCCTTGCGGTACAGGACGGGTTGAAAGCCGTCTTCCGAGGACTCGTCGCCTGATGCGGAGTACAGCTCGGTGTCATCGCTCTCGCTAGATGCGTTTCCTCGCTTCCTCGAAGCAATGCCCGCGGTCGACCCGGAACCGGACGGTGCCTCGTGAGGTTGTACATCCATCACTGCGATATACGGGGCGATAGACCCCACAACTGCAGCGAAAAGTCCACAAAAATACAGAGACAAGCAAGATTGTTTGTTTGTTTGCCTTAAGGAGACTGGCTGTTCCACAGAGAATCACTTCCTCTTCGTCTTGTATTCATTTCGGAAAGAAAAACATGCTTAAGTAATAGGGCTGTGCGAACAGTGAATTTCAGAACCGAATCGAATAGCGCTGACTGCGAATCGAATACTGTCACGTGGTCGTGACGTCGACGAAGACAGCAGTCGGCGTTTGCAGGATGAAACTGTTTATTTGGCCGAAGTTGTGGCCGGAAAATGAGAACTAGAACTACAGCAATACACGCTGTACAATGATGGCGGCGAACAGGGCGTCGTCCGTCGATCAACTGACAACCGGTCAAGTGCGTCGCTTTTTATACAGGTGCTATGGAACTTTCCAGCGATATCGCTGGTGGCGGCGTTATCTCTCGATAAAGCTGGAACATTCGCGTGCGGCGCGAAATCTTAACAAAACGATCTACTACAATCGAGAAGTCTCTCGAACACTGCTTCGCGGGCAGCGTCGAGCGTTGATAATCGCCCTTGCTGGTCAAACCCAAAAAACATCAAAATAGGACAAAAAGTGGGCGTGGCAATACGAATACAAATCAAATAGCGTCCTAATAGTAAGGCAACCACTTTCAAAGCAGCCCTAGGCTGGTAAGGTAACAATTTTTAAAACAGCCCAAGAATTGCACAACAGTTTATTTCAAAGAAATATTAGCAAAGGAACATTTCGATTACTTTTAAACGAGAAAAAAATGCTACAATTATTTAAACTGAGGCAAGCTAGTATACAACAGCAACTATAGCGCCTTCGAAATATTTTGTAACTGCTTTCTGAAATATAGCAGTGACTACAGTGTTCAGGTGGTACATTGTCAACAGCTTTTAAATAAAACATATTCATAAATATTAAACAAGTTCATCAGTCAACATTATCATGATTGTCATGCTAGTGCATTGATATATTCTGATGTCATTTAGCGAATTGATGACACTGTCGCTTCGGTGACACTGGAGTTCTAAGCAAAGACGCCTTCATCAAGTGATCAATACAGCGTCGATAGTCCCGTAAGTACACGGACTGCATGCGTCTGGGTAATTCGGTGATGAAAACAAGAAAGGTTGCCCGTCGCTCTTCCTGCATCTCGTGCCTTCGGGCACTTTTCGTCATTGCTGATTATTTGAAAAATATTCGAAAAGTATTCGGCATTTTGAATATACACTATTCGATTCGTAAACGAAGAATAAAAACAGCGCTAAACATGGGACGAGAAGAGGACACATACACGGCGCTGAATTAACAACCGATGTTTATTGCAAAAACAAGTGCAATATATAGGACACAGGTATCTGCGCAGAGACACAAACATAAGACAAAGTGCACATACATGTGATAAAGGCCAACCGGCAAACATTATCAAGAACCTGTCAAATCAGTGGACCCCGGATATCTAATTTCACAGCCATGAATCGAAATTCAGGGTACGCTAACACAAGAAACGTCGTGCTGTTCAATGTGAAAGGCTTCGCTAATCTCGCGTTCGCGCTGCTTGTTATAGCGCCCCATGACCACACAGTTATCAAGAATCAGCTGACAACCACAATTTTTACAGCGGGGTGTGTCCAGATAAGATCGAACACGAGGTCCCGGTCACCATTCCCAATTTTGATGAAATTTACTGTAGGTCTAGGCATTACACCCTGAACAATGGTTTCCATTTAGTTTTGCGAAAAAAAATTTGTTCGCCTGAAAAAAATATACAAATTTTGGCCGCAAAAAAACACTTTTCCGCCAATTTCGCGATTTCTGAATTTTGAGCGCATCTAGGGAAAAAACGGTGCACTTCGTCACAATATTTATTCCCCTTAAAGAACAAGTAAAATACAATCTTATGAGCATTTTAATTCCCTTGCTTGTCGAAGCACTTTTGAAGAAAAAAAATCATAAACTTGGCAAATGGCACAAACTACCTGTATTTCGGGAATTTATTGCTGCAAGCAAGTTAAAGTGAGGATAATAAAAATCTGTACATATTAACTTTGATACTTTCGCTCTCTTTTAAAATATATTGCGTGGTTTTATCGCGCTCTGTTTTACTCGATAAGTGGGCTGAAACGTAAGTGATTTACCAAAAGCGCCGAAGTTTGAAAATGATTTTCTCAAAACGGCCATTTTTAATTTTTTTTAAATCCCTCTAATTGAAGTCTAATTAAATAAATGATAATCAGGCTGAAGCCCAATAAATCCCACCACCCGGATGACGCCGCTGGTTGGTGGTGTATGAGAGCACGAAAAATTTCGCGGGGGGCTGAATGAGTCATAGTCACTATTTAGTTGCTTTTATACTCGGAAACTAGCTACCCTTTTACTAAATAACCTCTACTCTTCCGTAGCACGCCGCCTTTAAAATAGATGTCGAAGGCGTCCACCAAAGACGCCTTCGACATTACGCCTTCGATTAGTGGACGCCTTCGATGTTCACTAATTCGCAAGTGACATGCGACCAATGATAAATGATCAGCCCATCAATGTTCGATCACTGTTGATCTATTTCCGTGTACTGCCTGTCCCTTATTTGCACGATGTTTTGCAAGAATCAGCGGTTCAACCCATCTGGTAGAATACAAGCATTATCTGTAGCATACAGTGGTTCTCAAGGGGGGGGGGGGTCAGCGACGCCATTTCTGGGGGTTCGCGAAACACGTCATCGAACAAAAAACCGAATACGTCTTTATTGAAGGAACATTATGTCCAATGACAGCGACTCCTTCCAAGTTTTTGAACGTTTCACTGCATAACGGTTTTGCGCTGCGGCGGAGCTGACTTATGCTTTCCCTTCTCAATGAGATGGCTGTAAAGCTTTTGCTGCAATTTTCAACGACATGTGCTTTTCCAGGCTTGCATATTTGAAGAGACAGCGTAGCAAGAAACAGCTGAAAATGTGGCGGCAGGCCGCACAACTTATTGATATGCTGTTGAGATCGAATTGGCGTGGCACTTTGACCATTCTTTGCCACGGAAACACAGGGCACCTATTTCAATAAAACGTCCTTTTGGGCGAGTTGATCTATCACAGACGAAATTTCTTAGCGCAAACGTGGAAAAGAAAGGAATTAAAAAGAGAAGAAAAGAAGACTTTTTCGCTAAGAAATGTCGTCTGCCACCTATTTCACGCTGCATGTAGTGCTAATTTAGAAGCCCCCCCCCCCCCCCCTTATCTCTTACTGCAAGAAGTCCCTAATCACTTCCACCAGTCCACAAGGGCTCCCGAAACATCCATGGCTGAGGACCACTGACCTATATGTCAGAGCGTGAACAATTTCTTTTATATGCACAAGGACTCTTTGTTTGAATGTGTGGCGACCACTGCGCACAGACCTGCGCAGCCTCCGTCTCGTCACTGATTAGCCCGGCGTGACACAGCTACCTGCTGCAACACGCTTCCGATAAAAGACAGCGCCACGTAGTTTCACCGGAGGCTTACGTCATCACTGCTGACTATATAACCCAAGCTACCAAGCTTGGTTTCATGTTTTGTTTCTCTAACCTTCCGAAGCGCAGCATCGGCATGCTTGCCCTGCTGCTGCTACTACGTTAATAAACATCGTTTTGTTTTATGTTGGGATCCGTCCTTCACCGACTCCGCAACCACATCTGGTGACCCGGAAAACGAACAAACCGCACCGCCATGACCCGGACCTTGGAATGACCTTCCAGAAGATTCCACGGGACCTTCACGCCGAGTCAACCGACCTCTGACACGCCTATCACGATGGCGCTGCGACCGGATGAAACTGCGGCGCACTGCATCTTGCTGCCGCCGGAGTTTCCCGAATTCTGGCCGCAATGTCCAGCCATCTGGCTTATCAAGATGGAGGCTGCTTTCTCCCTGCGTAACATCGTCTCGCAGCAGGACAAGTACGCCATCACGGTAGCTATGCTCCCTCCTGCTCTGCGACGCGTTGTGCCTCCTCCTGGGCCGCAGGCATACGACCAACTTCGAGGGTTCGTGCTAGCCCCACCGCAACCGGCAGCGCCACGTCACATACTCCCTGCCGCGCTACACGTAACCACAGAGCCATTGCAAGACATCGCTTTCGACGCGGCGCACAGGACGACACAGTGCACGTCACGTGCCACGACCGAGTATCGCCTGCCGCCAACTGTTTTGCCTGTCACTCCTGCCATCGCCGACGAACAGCCTTTGGTAGAGTGGTCAACGACACCTCGGTGAGCATGACGGCATCAGCGCCTACTGATCCTGGGTGCGACACCCAAACCAGCGCTGCCTGTCACGTTTTCGCTGGCACCACGGATGTCACCCTAACCGAGCCACCTCAGACTGTCCCGACCACGCTGGTTGGTTTCGAACAACAGACTGTCCCGACCGCAGATCCTGCTCAGGCTGTCGAGCGGCAGCGCAAACAAGATGACGCCCGCACCGACCGCGACCACCCGGTCCCAGTCTCCCCGGACGGACCAGCAGAAGACCACACCTGGCACCCCAACCCTGGTCATCCCGCAGAATCTGGGGCCAAGGCCCAACATCATTCTGGCGCCGCCACGCATGATGCCGCCCCCCTCGTTTGCCATAGTTCCAGGACAGCCCCTGACAATACAACAGCTACAGGCCATGCTGCACGTGCAGACCATGCTGGCCCAGCCTACGCTGGGTGCGTTCCAGACAGACCAGCGCCAGTCCCTGGTGTAGATACTGACGTTCACCCAGCCGCAGATATTGGCGCAGGACTACCACCATCCCGTCATGACCGTGCACCACGACGGTGTTGCATCCGGCGACCCGCAACATCTCCCCATGTATGTCTCGGCGCCCATGACGTCGGCGACGATACACCACCAGCCACAGGCGCCTACTACAACGGCGCCACCAGCCGCGGAGAAGCCCGTGAAAGCGCCCACGTACACAAGCGCGCCCGGTGCGACCGCTTTTTCGCGGATCCACTCGGCCCTCCTGAAGCGTCTCTCCGCAGCGCCGCCCGTCAGCGGAACGGCTCGCAAAATCCACTGGGTTTCTACACCCGTCCTCTACGCCACTCTCAGCCCCGACCCCCAGGAAAAAATTGAGCACCCGTTCGCCACTCCGTGTTACCGACCAGGACAGGACCGACTCAAGCCCGCGTACATCGCGGCGAACGAACCTGGCAGCGCCACTCTCAACTGGCGTCCGTCCACAGCCACCGACGTCGCAGCCCGCTCCTTTCACGACACGCTCTGGACGTCTGGTACGCCTTCCAGATTTCTACAGACCCTGAGGGCTCTGCACTCCGCGGGGGGGTGATGTGGCGACCACTGCGCACAGACCTACGCAGCCTCCGTCTCGTCACTGATTAGCCCGGCGTGACACAGCTACCTGCTGCAACACGCTTCCGATAAAAGACAGCGCCACGTAGTTTCACCGGAGGCTTACGTCACCACTGCTGACTATATAACCCAAGCTACCAAGCTTGGTTTCATGTTTTGTTTCTCTAACCTTCCGAAGCGCAGCATCGGCATGCTTGCCCTGCTGCTGCTACTACGTTAATAAGGATCGTTTCGTTTTATGTTGGGATCCGTCCTTCACCGACTCCGCATCCCACAAATGCATTGCAAATTCTTAAACTTCAAATGATACAATAAATGCTGGTTGTAGTACTTTATTGGAATCAAAACAATAAAATCCACAATGTCAATGTAAAAATATACATTTTCATCTACCACAGTACCTATGCTCATTTTTGAACAGATGAAACAACATACACAATGCAACCTGAGCACTAATTCACAGCTGTAAAATAATATGAAAGTTTAGTTCTATACTTTATCACAAAGCACAACACATACACTTCGCAATGCCAGTATGCAAGCACAATCCAAAGAGATGGCATGCACAGCAGTGGCGTAGCCAGAGGGGGGCACCCCACCTCTCCCTCTGAAATGTTTTTTTGCCATAGCATACAGAGCCCAAAATGACACTTGACCGCATCTGCCTGACCGGCCCCTACTTCAAATTTCTGCCTATGCCCCTGATGCACAGAGAACTTGGTGTCCGCTTACACATGAAGGCAACTCGATAAGTCAATAAGGGCTTGACACACTTTTGAGAAATGTGACTGCTCAATAGGCATGTTGATGTACCATTTTTCCTTATATTGCATTAGTTTGCCCTCAGGCATGAAAACATGTTACACATGATTGTGCAGTTCACTTGTTTGTATAAAGACGTGTGGTGTCGACCATGGATCCACCTGCGAAGGTTTGTAAACACAGTCGTCTTTATTCACATATTTTTAAGAAATAATGTAGGGGTGTGCGAATATCAAATTTTTCGAATACGAATCGAATACGAATATCCACCTTCGAATATCGAATCGAATATCGAATATCAAAGGAAAAATGCCTCCACAGTAACAATATTTTATTTAACATGTAGCTATTGGAAAAAAAAAACATTAACAGCCTGACTGGCAACACAACATACACTGCTATCTCCAAAACACAATGTCTAGGCTGGCACATTGCACATCACAACACAACCAAATATCACGGCACAATGAAAGTAATGACTACATGTTATTATGAAGAAATATGAATTGCTCCACATGATCAGGCAGCAGGCGCTCCCTTGTAACAGAGACAACCCCCCCCCCCCTGCCACTGAAAAGGCACGCTCGCTTGGAACAGAAGTGGCTGGTATCCGCCTTGTGCATCGGTATGGTGGCGCCACCGCTCGGCTCAGGCGGTTGTGCCCTCTCACAAACCCCCATAGGATCCCATGCATTTTCAATGAAGTTTGCGATTCCGTTGCGCAAAAACAAACTAGCGCCATCTCTCGACAATACGCCACACCGACGACGCAACACGTCCTCTTGCTTCCACCGACTGGCCATGCTCCAAGCTAACTCCTCTCTCCACTTTCTTTTATTTCTTTCGGTGGCCGTGAGAGCGCGCGCTCTGCACTGTGCAGTTATGTGCCGTAGCTCACCCGACAAGACCGGCTGGGCTCGTCGCTTTCGTCGCGTCTTCCTTGAACGTTGGAACGTTAATATTGTGTTAAGGCGGTGGCCACACGTCGGACGGTGAGCCCTGATTTCGTTCAGCTGCCATCTTATCAACAGCAATGTTTCAGACGCCTCAGCTGTGTACTTTTGTCCGTTGGTTGCTGGACAAGATGGCCTCCTGCAAGACCGCGTTTTTCCAAGTCAGCTGTGTGTGTAGTTCTCGGCGTCGTAGCAGTTTGATGACGCGAGTACGTCAACTGGTACATCGTGGGAACCGCTGAAGTGACTGCAAGCTTAACGACATTGGGCCAGAATGTCCTAGCGTACTGTATGCGCACGATTGTGCTACACTTGAAATACCGCGCTTGGCCTCGCGCGTCAACCTGGTATGCCTGTGTGCAACAAGTGTGTTGTTATGGTTGTTGCGTCGATTAATATTGAATTGCAATTGGAATACCGTTTTTGCAAAGGTGAGTGAAGCTGTAAGTAGTTGCCCTTCTCTATGCTCGCTACTCCTCGAACATTACTTCCAGAATCGCATTTTATGTTTTGTTGCACGTACCAAAGGAGAATCTAGCATACGAGATACATTACACCCGTGCGCATTTCCTGTATAAATCTGAGTAATACCACGCGTGCGCATTTCCTATATACGTCTGAGTAATGCCATGCTCAATTTAAAGCGCATGTGTTAGAGGATTGTGGCTTCAATGGTGAAAGTGATTAGATATTCCGAAATATGTGATTGCAATGCAGTTAGAACTTTCTCATATGTTAACGCTGTCTGTGAACAAAAAAAAACGCTGTGTGAATGTTTGTTGGTCATTTGCTAAAGTACTTTCCCGCATTATTATGCAGCTGTGTGACGGCTGTTAAAACGTTGAGCAAGTTAGATTTTGGTTTTCTTGGCCTAGTGGAGTGCTAGGAGTGTTGGGCGAAGATGAAAACGCGTGTCTTTTGTGCGTTTCTTAAGCAGGCATACAGCCGTAATAGTCATTGTTGTTGTACTGTTTGGGGTGTTCAATAAAACAAGAATGCTGTTTTGTACTGCAACAGTTTTTATTTCATCTGTGTTAACAGATCACGCAAACAACTTGGACACATGCACGTAAGAAACGTACGCAGTTCATCGCGCGCACGCATAAAAAGCGGGCCTGTCATTTTAAAACAAATAGTATAGAACAATCGACGTAACAGACGGCATGGTTGTCTAGTGGAGCAGCGTCGGCAGTACAAATATCAAACCAGAATGAAAAATGAATAGAAAAACGGCGAGTAACGGGCGCTTTGCCCACGGCTTCTTGAGCCGCGCGTATCCACCTTTCACCACCATTCGCCGTTGTTGGCGCCACCAGTACAACTGAAAGCAGCAGAGCACGAGGCGGATAGGGAGTTACATGCGGCAAAGCTTTGCCAGACTGAGGTGCAGACTGGGGTGTATGAACAGTCCGCCACCATACACGTGGGTCACTCTCTTTCTTCAGAAGTGGTCCCGCATAGTGAACGAATGGTATTGCGGTACGTTACGGCCGCATAATATTGAAAATGTACGGTTACATGATCGCCAACAGCGCTGCACGTCGGAGATGCACCAGCAATAAACCATACGTATTGGGGCGCTCGTCGCAGGCAGATATCGTGCCTCCGTGTACTTAGGATGTTTATCGCTCCTCTCGGCAACGTTTTTAGCGATACGAACGCATCAGAAATGTGGAAGAAGAGTAATTTTATGCATGATAATCGAATCGCATAATCGAATTTTTCGAATATTCGAAGTTATCGAATATTCGAATCTTTTCGAATACACGATTTTCGAATCGAATACGAATATTTCGAATGTAATATTCGACGAATATTCGAAACTTTCGAATATTCGCACACCCCTAAAATAATGTAAATTTTTAAAGTTAAGCTTGGGAACATGGCATTATTTCACAACCCTATTCACCCGTATTATTATGCATAAGTAGTAGACCAATGGTTACAATATTTACACGCCAGCTAGTGCCATCAAATGCAACCGGAAACGTAGTTCCGCGTCACCTTCACTAGCTCAATTTTTATGGCTCATGCAAAAGTAACACATTGAAAATTAATCCGAATACCATGACAGCAATGTTACCTCGGAGTTAGGCAATAACATGCTTTGAATTAAAAATTGCCTATCAATACTGGTGGTGGCTTGGCACATTACAGCCAAAGACTGGACATGTCATGAGGTTGAATAAAAATTGAACAAGCAATAAATAACGGCTGTAAGACAGTCAAGAATCATGCTTACTAAATTAAATGCGTTGACATTCAGTATCTTTTTCAGTCATGCAAAATTTTCAAATGCACAATGTTATTGGAAAGTTCGGACTCAGCACCGTGCATAACACAGTATAGAAGTCCAAGTGCTGACAATCCTAAATACTGAGAGATATACAGGATCACCAGTATAGTATACTGTAAGGCACAGGAGTGTTCGCAGGAGAGACCGTCTTGTAGACAAACAGGTGGGCCAGAACTGTTGCTGCTTTGCCAAAAGTGTTCAGTCTTCCTGAAAAAGATTTCAAGTAAAGAAGTCCATTAGGCTTTCTGCATCCATACAAAATAGCAACTTGACTTCTCTTACTGCAGAGTTTTCTAAAAAAACATACAAGTACAAAATTAAGAAGCTGCCAAGTATTTTCTTGTGAGATATGTAATGAGTGTGCAGCACACTTTTATTCTTGTAATATCTAGAAAGACGCAGCTTTATGATACAGAAAGAGGGGGCTCACTTGCTTGTCGTTGTTTTGTTGCCATGTTTTTATACAAGTAGCAAAAGAACAAGGTAGAATAGCTAGTGTGCAGTGTTGCTTGTTGTTTTGTGGAGGCAACTCCTATTAGAAAAATATTTCATTTATGCTCAAAACTTACTGCAAGTTCTCCCAAATAAATTATTTAAAATCCTAGGCTAGACAGGACAAAATAGAGATACATACTTATGAGGCATGCCACAGTGCACAGCCCCGATTTTTACATTTACATTTTTTTAATGATTGTCCCTCTGCCATCAGGATTGCACTGAGCTGACTTGCACAGATACGACTGAAGAAGTTTGGCACAGCTCACACATCTTCAACTGGATGAGAATATTCACATGAAATCCAGGAAAGTTCCAGAAGTCACTAATTATGCCACAAAATTGCCACTAATTAATTGAAAATATCGTAAATGCATGTGCTTCACCATACAGGCTGTCACTTAGCAGACAACTGTCACATAATATAGCCATAATCATATTTTTGCAGCATAATTTATTCGCTCTAGTCCAACCTAATGACGTAATTACTCTATAGTATGCTGTTCTTTTTCTTAGACACGAACAAAGTGCGCAATGCAAAATTGTTATCGAAAAGTATTCCCACTTACTAATATTAGGGCGTTTTGGAATAGCGTACGCAAGGTCCGCAGCCAAGGGGGGAGGCGAAATTGTCATAGAGGGGGTGTTTTAGCGAAAATGAATTACGAAAATGGGCGTTTTTCTAAAAAAGTGAAGGCCGCAAAGGAGGGCTCCGGAAGTTTCGCCCATCTGTTTTTCTTTAACGTGCACTCACATCGCAGAGTACACAGGCGTTTAGCATTTCGCCTCCATCGAAATGCTACCACCGCGGGCGAGATCCAAGCCGCGGCTTTCGGGACGGCAGCGGAGCACCGCAATCATTGTACCACCGAGGCTGACAACTACAACTGAATCAAATGAAAAAAACGCCAGGCCTGCGCTGAAACCGCAGCACAGTCACAGCGAAAGCTGGAAGAGCGGCATTTCTAGAGTCCGTTGTAAGCTCTGTTGGGGCTACAATACAAGTACACTAGGAAGGTACCCACTACGCCATAAATCACAATTTTTGTCAAGTTGGGAAGCACCTACTAAGCCATTATTTGTCATTCTGCGGAGAAGCGAGGCACCAGCTACACGTCTGTAGGCATTATGTGCACTTTGTTGACGCGACGACTGATGACGATGAAGAATTATGGCTCAGCCCTTTGTAATGAGTTGGAAGCTTTAAACGGCCCAACAGTTATGTAATTTGCATTGGGTGACGCCCGGTCGCTATTTCCCTCTCCCGCCATGCTGTATAACATACGTTGACGTGGGAGAGAGACCGGGGGGGGGGGCGAAGAACTTTACTGAGATCCCGAGGAAATGAATCATGCGCTTATGGGCTTCCTTGGCAACCAATACAAGTGCACTTGCGAGGAACCCACTACGCTATAAATCATTGTAATTTTACTGAGACCCCGAGGAAATGGATCATGCGCTTATGGGCTTCCTTGGCAACCAATACAAGTGCACTTGCGAGGAACCCACTACGCTCTAAATTATTGTAATTTTACTGAGACCCCGAGGAAATGGATCATGCGCTTATGGGCTTCCTTGGCAACCAATACAAGTGCACTTGCGAGGACCCCACTACGCTATTGCCCCGCCCACTTCTTGTCTTGTTTTGATGTATTCGGGTTTGACCGGCAGGGACGGTTATCAACGCTCGACGCTATCCGCGAAGTAGTGTTCTAGAAGCGTCGCGATTGTAGTAGATCGGTTTGTTAAGATTGCGCCCCGCACGCGAATGTTCCTGCTTTGTCTAGAGATTACGCCGCCACCAGCGATATTGCTGGAAAGTCCGATAGCGCCTGTATAAAAGCCGACGCGCATGACCGCTTGTCAGTTGATCGACGGTCGACGTTCTGTCCGCCGCTATCAGTGTATTGCTGTAGTTTGACCGGCCACAAGTTCGACCAAATAAATAGTTTCATCTCGGACGTGTTCACTGCTGCCTTCGTCGACGTCACGACCACGTGACATCTGGTGGAGGTGCTGGTCCTTCATGATCCGGACGCCCCCGTCAAGCCGTGAGCCGAGCCCACACCGTCAAGAAAACACCGACCAGCGGGCCAGCCGCAGGCAGCAAGGTCTCCCACCGGAGTACGGGCCTCTACCCGACAAGACCAGGAAGACCCCGACCATGCCCACCACATCAGCGACGGCGACAGCACCCATGGTGCCTGCACCTGTGCTGCTACATCAGCCGAGGGAGCCACCTACCTTCCGTGGGTCACCGCTCGAAGACCCGGAAAGTTGGCTTGAAAGGTACGACCGCGTCGCCCTTTACAACAACTGGACTGATAACGACAAGCTACGGAACGTGTACTTCGCCTTGGAAGACACCGCTCGAACATGGTTCGAGAACCGAGAGGCCACTCTAACAACCTGGGACGTTTTTCGCGCCGCTTTCCTGGACACGTTCACGAGCGTCGTCCGGAAGGAAAGAGCCGAAACTCTGCTAGAGACTCGTGTACAGCTGCCGAACGAGAACATCGGCATGTACATTGAAGAAATGGTCCGCCTTTTTCGCCATGCTGACCCCGCTATGTCCGAGGAGAAGAAGATCCACTTCCTAATGCGAGGAGTCAAGCAGGAACTCTTTGCCGGCCTTGTTCGTAACCCACCTAAGACGGTCGCGGAATTCGCCTCGGAAGCCACAACGATCGAAAAGGCGCTTGAAATGCGTACGAGGCAGTACAACCGCCGGATTCCCACGACGACCTACGGGGAGGTTCAAGCGCTGCAATCCGACGACCTGCAAGACACGATCAGAGCTATCGTGCGGGAGGAGGTGCGAAAACTGTTGCCGTCCTCGCAGCCTGAAGTAGACTCGATTACTGACGTCGTGCGCCAGGAAATACAGCAATTCCTGCGAGCACCTCAACTAGTGCAGCCTGAGTCACAAGGGATCATCTACGCCGCTGCAGTCCGCCGCCAGGCACCGCCGCCACCACCACCGACGTCATACCGCCCGCCAGCCGGCCCGCGAGCCGCGCCGAGGAAGACCGACGTTTGGCGCGCCCCTGACAACCGCCCGCTCTGCTACCACTGCGGGGAGGCCGGCCACACGTACCGCCGCTGCCAGTACCGACAGATGGGACTACGCGGATTCGCCATCAACGCGCCGCGACCGCAGCCAGGCGAACGGCCTCGCGACATCGACGACTACCTAACCGGAACGCAGTGGCAAGAACGACGTCCTTCACGCTCGCCATCGCGCGGCCGCTACATGTCACCCCACCGCCGGCCGTACACTGGCCCAAACCGGGGCTGGTCGCCTAGCCCGTATCCGGAAAACTAAGGGCAGCAACCGATGGAGGTGCGGTTGCTGTACGACGAACTACCGAAGATCCTCCGCCGCCGACGACAACGCCGCAACAGAATCTAAAAAACACGCCGCCAGCCGAACGAAGCCCTGGCGTCGAAACTTCACGGCCCGAGGAAGACCTGACGACGCAGCGTCGAAGCAGCGGAACAAACCGACGCAGCCGTGACCCGACGCCACGACCCAACCGCAACGCAAGACGACGAACTAGCGACCTCGACGTTCTCATTGACGGCCACAACCTCACCGCTCTCGTCGACACTGGAGCCGACTATTGCGTCATCAGTGGGCCTTTCCCCACGAATTTGAAGAAAGTTAAGACTGCTTGGGAAGGCCCCGAAATCCGTACCGCTGCAGGCCATCTAATAACGCCGTCTGGAGTCTGCACAGAAAGAGTAACAATCAATAATCGCACGTATCCTGCGAGTTTCGTAATCTTGCAACACTGCTCCAGGGACGTCATACTTGGCATGGATTTCTTAAACCATCACGGCGCCGTCATCGACTTAAGAACCAAGTCGATAACCCTATCGTCGGACAAAACGACACCGCCGGATATGAATCCATGTCACCATGCCCTGAACGTGCTCGAGGATCAAGTTACCATCCCGCCTCGCTCCAGCGTCATAATTCCCGTCAGCGCCGAAAAAGCTGAAGACATCGAAGGTGTCATCGAGAGCGATCAGCGTTTGCTACTAGACCGTGACATCTGCGTCGCAAGGGGCATTGCTCGGTTGCATGAAGGAAAAGGAAGCGTGATGCTAACGAACTTCAGCCAGGAATACAGACACCTGAGCAGGGGCACGACGATTGCATACATCGAAGAAATCTTGGCCGTCAGCGATGCGTTTGCCTTTTCAGATTCTGACGAAGCTACGACGACGATCCCTGAGCCACCCTTCGACGTAAACCCAAGTCTTCCCGCTCGCCAACAGCAACAGCTTCGACGCCTTCTGCAGGAATACAGGGACTGTTTCTCGTCGTCATCGCGGGTCCGACAAACGCCCCTTGCTAAGCACCGCATCATAACAGAAGAAAATGCTCGACCACTCCGTCAGAGTCCCTACCGGGTTTCGACGCGGGAACGGGAGGCCGTTAAGAAACAAGTCGATGAAATGCTACGCGACGACATCATCCAGCCGTCCAACAGCCCGTGGGCGTCTCCCGTGGTGTTAGTGAAGAAGAAGGATGGGACCCTACCTTTCTGCGTCGATTATCGTCGCCTGAACAAAATCAAAAAGGACGTATACCCTCTCCCACGGATAGACGACACCCTGGATCGACTCCACAACGCGAATTACTTTTCGTCGATGGACCTCAAGACCGGCTACTGGCAAATTGAAGTCGACGAGAGAGACCAAGAAAAGACCGCCTTTATAACACCGGACCGCCTGTTCGAGTTCAAGGTCATGCCGTTCGGTCTTTGCTCGGCACCTGCGACTTTCCAACGAGTCATGGATACTGTATTAGCTGGCTTGAAGTGGCAGACTTGCCTTGTTTACTTGGACGACGTCGTTGTGTATTCCTCGAACTTCGACGAACACCTCCAGCGACTTCAATACGTACTTCAAGCCATCAAGAACTCCGGGCTCACCCTGAAGTCGGAAAAGTGCCGCTTCGCGTACGAGGTGCTCTTGTTTTTGGGTCACGTGATCAGCAAGACTGGAGTGCTCCCAGACTCGCAGAAAACAGCTGCCATCGCCGCTTTCCCGCCACCCACCGACAAGAAGGCCGTGCGCCGATTTCTCGGATTGTGCGCCTATTACAGACGCTTTGTAAAAGACTTTTCACGTATCGCCGAGCCACTAACGCAGCTCACGAAGACCGACATCGAATTCAGGTGGCAAACAGTGCAAGTCGAAGCATTTCATGAACTGAAACGACGCCTGCAGACACCTCCGATACTTGCGCATTTCGACGAATACGCCGATACGGAGATTCACACCGATGCAAGCAGCATAGGACTCGGCGCCGTCCTTGTGCAGCGGATGGGCGGACTGGAAAGGGTTATCAGTTATGCTAGCCGGTCGCTGTCTAAAGCAGAGGTCAACTATTCCACAACAGAAAAGGAGGGACTCGCCATCATCTGGGCTACGTCAAAGTTTCGCCCCTACCTCTACGGCAGGCCCTTCAAAGTTGTGAGCGACCATCACGCCTTGTGTTGGCTAGCTAACTTGAAGGACCCTTCAGGTCGCCTCGCACGGTGGAGCCTAAGACTTCAAGAATTTGACATTACTGTTAAGCGGTTTATTGGACGGGACTCGGCGACAATTCGCTATGGCGACAGTCAGGGCAAGAGCACGGGCTCCGAGAGCGAGCGGCGTTTATAAGAGGACGACCCACTAGGAGCCGCTGGAGAACGCAACCGTTAAACAGTACGAATTGCTTCGCCACAATTACCCCGGGTACGAAAAGGGAGCCGTCCGGCGACCTAACAGCTCGTCACTATGAGTGGGTCATAGTAGGCCTTGAGGCGCTCCACGTTGACTATGTCGCGCCCTCGACGGCGCATGTCCGAAGCTGGTTCGATGGGTTCGATCAAGTAGTTGACCGGGGATGTGCGCTCGACGACCCGGTATGGGCCTTCGTATTTCGGCAGCAGTTTTGAAGAGAGGTGTTGTGCCAGAGCACCTGACCGAACGTGGAAGCAGGGATCAACCCCTGCATGCTTTGTCTGCAATCCGGGGAAAACGGCGTCTTCACCCAGCCGGCCCCGTCAACTGACGCCAGTCGTTCTTCAAAGCTGCCCAGCTATGGAAAGGCTGCTCAACTCGTGCGGTGTAAAGAAGGTTCAACACCTGCGGCCTAAAAGAGCATTGCTATCAGGCAACCAGGAGAGGAGTCAACAGCTGCGTGCTGTTGTGCCTGGGCATCTGCTTTCGGGCAACCTGGAGAGGAGTCAGCACCTGTGTGCTGTGTGCCAGAGCATTGCTATCACGCAACCAGGAGAGGAGTCAACAGCTGCGTGCTGTTGTGCCTGGGCATCTGTTTTCGGGCAACCTGGAGAGGAGTCAGCACCTGTGTGCTGTGTACCAGAGCACTGCTATCAGGCAACCAGGAGAGGAGTCAACAGCTGCGTGCTGTTGTGCCTGAGCACCTGCTTTCGGGCGACTTGGAGAGGAGTCAACACCTGGACTTCGGTCAGCACCTGCCTGGAGAGGACACGTCACAATGGAATGGTGCCTTATTTAAAACCAGGCTGGTCGGTTGTAAAGAGGGGGTCGTCGATCGGAACGGAAGAGACTCGAACGGAGTCGAACCGAGTCGAACCAGCCGACGTGGTCGGGCTGGCAGTCATGTTGCCTAAGAGCGAAAATATGTAAATAGTCTGTACATAAACTCTTTTCCTTCTTCACCTTGCCCTTACTGACTACTCCGAGCACGATGGACACCCGTGTTCGCACCGGCAACGCAACCCGAGTCCCAACAGCGGTTCCAGAGGTGGGGTACAACGACGCGTATTCCCAGCAACGAGCCTGAGGGACGACATCGGACCATAAAGGTGGCGGCAGCGATGGGCCACGCTACCTCATTCGTAACAGTGGTGGCAGCGGCACCAGGATGCCACGACCTCGTATCCTACGCTGTGCACCCGAAGGGCACTACCCCAGTCGTAACAGAGGCCACTTGCAGTGGTAGAGACCGAGAGCCATATGAGCGCTCCTCCAGGGAGGAACGTAGGCTCAGAAGTGGTGGTGCCACCGCGAATGCTCTTCTGCAGCTCTTGTTCCTGCGTCGTAAATGTCTTGGCAAGCTCGCGACACTGTTCAGCAAGCCTGGCTGTGTCAGAAATAGGCGCACACTCAGATGGATCCGGCTTGTATGGAAGTATCCTGTCGATGGTGTGCGACGGGTGCCTTCCGTACAGTAAGAAGAAGGGTGAAAAACCGGTAGTGCTCTGAGGGGCGGTATTATAGGCGTAGGTGACGAAGGGCAGAATGGCATCCCAATTGGTGTGATCGGCGGCGACGTACATTGACAGCATGTCGCCGAGCGTGCGGTTAAAGCGTTCGGTTAGGCCATTCGTCTGCGGGTGGTAAGCACTAGTTTTGCGGTGAACAGCATGGCACTCTTTCAGAATGGCTTCCACGACTTCTGATAAGAAGACACGGCCTCGATCGCTGAGAAGCTCTTGGGGTGGACCGTGACGCAGTATGAATCTGTGTAGTAGGAAGGAGGCAACATCGCGCGCTGTAGCCGCTGAGGGCGGCGGTGTCAGCGTATCGCGTTAGATGGTCAACAGCGACGATTGCCCAGCGGTTACCAGCCGAAGTCAGAGGAAGTGGTCCATACAAATCGATGCCCACGCGCCTAAACGGACGGTTAGGGCAAGGTAATGGTTGTAGACCTGCTGGCGACACGTGCGTTGCAGGTTTTCGGCGTTGGCAATCGAGGCAGGAGCGAACGAACTTCTGCACGTAGCGGTACATCCCACGCCAGAAGTATCGTTGTCGAATGCGGTGGTAAGTTTTGGATACCCCAGAGTGTGCGCATTGCGGGTCAGAGTGGAAGGCTTCGCATATTTGAGAACGCAGACTGCGGGGTATCACTAGTAGCCACTGGCGGCCGTCGGCGTTGTAATTCCGGCGGTGCAGGAGGTCGTCACGAACGGCGAAATGGTGGGCTTGACGACGCAACGCGCGAGTGGATGGTGTTGCCGACGGATGAGTGAGCAAGTCGATCAGCGACGTGATCCATTTATCCTTGCGCTGTTTGGTAGCGATGGTGTGAACGTTGATCGAAGCAACAGCCATGTGAGGTACTGAGCAGGGGGCATTGTCGTCAGGCAAGGGGGAGCGCGAGAGGGCGTCGGCGTCAGCATGCTGGCGTCCGTTGCGGTACAGCACGCGGATGTCGTAGTCCTGCAGGTGAAGTGCCCAGCGCGCGAGACGGCCTGAGGGATCCTTCAATAACGACAGCCAGCATAGTGCATGATGGTCGGTGACGACATCAAATGGGCGACCATACAAATAAGGTCGAAACTTTGTAAGGGCCCATATGATCGCCAGGCACTCTTTTTCCGTGACTGAGTAATTGGTCTCGGCTCTAGTAAGCGTGCGACTTGCGTAGGCGACGACATATTCGGGGAACCCTGGTTTGCGTTGCGCAAGAACAGCACCGAGGCCTACACCGCTGGCGTCCGTGTGTACCTCCGTTGGGGCCGTAGGGTCGTAGTGGCGTAGTATGGGAGGAGACGTCAACAAACGACGGAGCTTTGCGAACGCGTAGTCACACTCGGACGACCACGAATCTAGGGGTCCGTTACTTCCAAGGAGCTTCGTCAGCGGCGATATGATGGTGGCAAAGTTTCGTATGAAGCGTCGAAAGTACGAACACAGTCCTACGAAACTGCGCAGTTCTTTTACGGACGTAGGTTTGAGAAATTCGGCCACGGCCCGAAGCTTGGCCGGATCGGGAAGGATTCCGTCCTTGGACACGACGTAGCCGAGGATTGTCAGCTGCCCTGCTGCAAATCGGCACTTCTTCAGATTCAGTTGGAGGCCGGCGTTGCGCAAACGCGTCAAAACATGCCGCAGACGTTGGAGATGCGTGGAGAAGTCTGGAGCGAAAACCACGACGTCGTCCAGGTAACACAAGCACGTGTGCCATTTCAAGTTGCGCAGAACGGTGTCCATCATGCGCTCGAAGGTCGCGGGCGCATTACACAGACCAAACGGCATGACGTTGAACTCGTACAAGCCGTCAGGCGTGACAAAGGCTGTCTTCGGTCGAGCGTCATCCGCCATGGGTACTTGCCAGTACCCCGAGCGCAAATCAAGAGACGAAAAGAATTCGGCTCCTTGCAGGCTGTCAATTGCGTCGTCGATTCGCGGCAGCGGATAAACATCCTTGCGAGTGATCTTGTTGAGCCGTCGATAGTCCACACAGAACCGCACGGAACCGTCCTTCTTCGCAACGAGAACAACGGGAGACGCCCATGGGCTGTCCGAGGGCCGAATAACGTCGCGTCGAAGCATATCGTCGACTTGCTCATTAATGACCCGCCGTTCTGCGGGAGACGCGATATGGACGTTGCCGCAGTGGTGGTTGGGCGCCGGTGTCGATGCGATGCGTAACAGCGGAAGTGCGGCCGAGAGAAGTTTGCCCGACATCGAAAGAAGAACGAAATTCTTCCAGCAGGCACAGAAGTTTGGAACGCTGGACCGATGTGAGGTCGTCAGCAATGGAGGACCTAAACACATCAGCAGGTGACGAATCGGACGCGGAAACAGCACTGAGCGTGCCGGAACTGGGACAGTGCGTGTCATCGGGTGCGTCCATAACTTGTGCGTCTTCGAGGGGTTCCACTCTGCCAAGACATTCCCCTCGCACCAACGTAACAACGTATGGAGATGGGTTGTGAACAAAAATAGCGGTAATGCCCTGAGTGACCTGGACGGTCGCGAAAGGTACCAGCAAGCTTCTCCTTGTGCAAACATGGTCCGATGGCGAAATGAGTGCAATGGTGTCGGAGAGACCGGCGCAGTCGACTGACACAGTCGTCGACGAGTTTGGAGGCACTTTGGTATCGTCTTTGACGAGGATCTTGCTCGATACCGATGAAGTGTCTGCCGGCGTCAGATCTGAGAACGGGGAGAGTTCGATTTCGGCTTGTGCGCAATGAATTACGGCGTCGTGGCGGGAGAGAAAATCCCATCCCAGGATGACGTCGTGAGAGCATGCAGCAATTATAATGAACTCGACATCGTACAGAACGTCCTGAATGACGACGCGAGCTGTGCATATTGCTGTAGGATGAATACTCTGGGAGCTGGCTGTACGGAGAGACCTCCCAGAAAGTGGCGTCTTCACTTTTCGTAGTAATCGGCTCAATTTTTGGTCCATAACGGATACGGCGGCTCCAGTGTCGACAAGGGCAGATGCGGGAACACCGTCGACAAAGACGTCTATCACGTTCGATGGGCTTCGCAGAGGGCTTTCGCAGTTCGATAGCGTCGCAGCCCTTGCCTCCTGGACTGCGACGACTAGTTTTCCTGGTCGCGTGCGACCGGACGTGGGCGCATCGGCGACAGTGAGCGACGTCGTGGAGACGGAGAGCGCCGAGTAGATGCAGCCTGGCGTGACGTCGGCGACAGAGGCGTAGGTGGGGCGTAAAATGTGCGGTTTGACTGGCTGGTGGCGGGCGACACGACTTGAGGCGGTTGGACGCGATTGCAGTAACGCGCCACGTGGCTGGCGTAACCGCATGTGAAGCATATGGGGCGGTTGTCAGGTGTGCGCCATCGGTTTGCTGGAGCAGGGCCCGCCCATGGCGCAGGACGTGATTGACGGGGTGGCGACTGGTATGGCTGCATCGTTGGCTGCAGTCGTGGCCTCTGCATGACGTCGGCGTAGGTAGCCGGCACAGCCGCTTCGAAGGACTGATGTCTAGCGGCGGCTTCGGCGTAACTGTGTGGGGCAGCCGTAGGTATTACTGACGTCCTGGCGACAACTTGGGCGTAACTGAGTGGTGCAGGAGCTGGACGGTGCTGGTGGTACTCAGGCATGACCTCCGCGATTTCCTGCTCAATCGCTTGACGGAGGGGAGGGAGAAGAGTGGTTGACGGCTGTTGAACGTACTGAGGTTGAGCAAAGTCCAGCAGAGAGAACTGGCGCGCAATTTCCTCGCGCACGAATGACTTCACCTCTGCGAGCAAGGCGGAGTGGTCGGATATGGTCGACAAGCCAGCGAGCTCGGCGTCGCGGGATGGAGAGCGACGGGTCATCGACCGCTGCCGGCGCAGCTCCTCGTAGCTCTGGCAGAGCGTGATGACCTCGGCCACTCTGCTGGGGTTTTTGGCGAGCAGCATCGTGAAGGCATCGTCGTCGATGCCTTTCATAATGTGCCTCATCTTGTCAGATTCTGACATGGTCGCGTCGGCTTTCTTACACAAATCGAGGATGTCTTCAATGTAGCTGGTAAAGGTATCGCCGGCCTGCTGAGCTCGTTCTCGCAAACGCTGTTCGGCCTGCAGCTTACGAACGGCAGGGCGGCCAAACACGTTGATGATGGCGGTCTTGAAGTCGGACCACGTCGTAAAATCGGATGCGGGGTTGTTGTACCACAGGCCGGCCACACCCGCGAGGTAGAAAACCAAGTTGGTCAATTTTCCCGCCTCGTCCCATTTATTGGGGACACTCACGCGTTCATAGATCGCGAGCCAGTCCTCCACGTCGGTCCCATCTGCGCCAGTAAAGACTGGGGGGTCGCGGATACGAGGGACACCGGGACATGAGGTCGGTGTAGGCGGAGGCGTCTGCTGGACGGCGTCTTGAGGCATGGTAGCTGGTAGGGTACGGGATCGAAGCTCCAGAGGCATCGAATGGGAGCACAGCACTCTCCACCAATTTGTTAAGCGGTTTATTGGACGGGACTCGGCGACAATTCGCTATGGCGACAGTCAGGGCAAGAGCACGGGCTCCGAGAGCGAGCGGCGTTTATAAGAGGACGACCCACTAGGAGCCGCTGGAGAACGCAACCGTTAAACAGTATGAATTGCTTCGCCACATTACTGTCGTGTACAAGTCCGGAAGGAAACACTCCGACGCCGACTGCTTGTCTCGTGCCCCCGTCGACCCACCAACGCCCGACGACCAGGATGATGACAGCTTCTTGGGAGCCATAAGTAACGAATACTTCGCCGAACGACAGCGAGCCGACCCGGAACTGAAGGGTCTAGTGGAATACCTGGAGGGCAGCACCATCGTTGTCCCAAAAGTATTCAGGCGAGGATTGGCATCATTTTCCTTGAAAAACAACGTCCTCGTAAAGAAGAACTTCACTGCGGCCCGAGCCAGCTACCTTATCGTTGTACCTTCGGGTCTGCGACCAGAAATTTTGCATGCCCTGCACGACGACCCAACGGCTGGACACCTCGTACTTTCCCGAACGCTCGCACGAGTACAAGAAAAGTACTACTGGCCGCGCCTTGCCGCCGACGTCACTCGCTACGTAAGGACGTGCCGAGACTGTCAGCGACGGAAGACACCGCCTACAAGACCAGCAGGCTTCCTTCAGCCGATCGAGCCTCCTCGGCGACCATTCCAGCAGATCGGGATGGACCTCCTGGGGCCGTTCCCAACGTCGACTTGCGGAAATAAATGGATCGTCGTGGCTACCGACTACCTCACCCGCTACGCCGAAACAAAAGCCCTGCCCAAAGGCAGTGCCGCTGAGGTAGCCAAGTTCTTCGTTGAGAACATCGTCCTTCGACACGGCGCCCCAGAGGTTCTCATCACCGACAGAGGTACGGCGTTCACGGCTGACCTGACTCAGGCGATCTTCGAATACAGCCACACAAGCCACCGCCGCACCACCGCGTACCACCCACAGACCAACGGCCTCACCGAGCGTCTAAATAAGACCATCGCCGACATGCTGGCCATGTACGTCGACGTCGAACACAAGGCGTGGGACGCCATCCTTCCGTACGTGACCTTCGCGTACAACACGGCCGTACAGGAAACGGCGCAGATGACGCCATACAAGTTGGTCTACGGACGGAGCCCGGCAACGACGCTCGACGCCATGCTACCAAACGTGACCGACGAGAAAAACATCGACGTGACCACCTACCTACAGCGCGCCGAAGAAGCACGACAGCTCGCCCGCCTACGGATCAAGAACCAGCAGACGACTGACAGCCGCCGCTACAACCTTCGACGACGCCACATGGAATACCAACCCGGTGACCGTGTATGGGTATGGACTCCAATACGCCGACGAGAACTTAGTGAGAAGCTTCTTCGACGGTGCATCGGACCGTACAGGGTACTTCGACGCCTCGGCACACTCGACTATGAGGTTGTCCCTGACGGCATTACGAACTCTCAGCGGCGCCGTACGCGACCTGAAGTCGTCCATGTCGTGCGCCTTAAGCCATTTTTTGCGCGTTAGCGAGCATGGAGACTCTATTTTTTTTCCTTTGCTATTGTAATTTATTTTTGTATGCACTTGTTTTTTTTCTCTTCTATGTTCTTTCACAGGCATCGGGACGATGCTTTTTCAGAGGGGGGCAATGCCACGCCCACTTCTTGTCTTGTTTTGATGTATTCGGGTTTGACCGGCAGGGACGGTTATCAACGCTCGACGCTATCCGCGAAGTAGTGTTCTAGAAGCGTCGCGATTGTAGTAGATCGGTTTGTGAAGATTGCGCCCCGCACGCGAATGTTCCAGCTTTGTCTAGAGATTACGCCGCCACCAGCGATATTGCTGGAAAGTTCGATAGCGCCTGTATAAAAGCCGACGCGCATGACCGCTTGTCAGTTGATCGACGGTCGACGTTCTGTCCGCCGCTATCAGTGTATTGCTGTAGCAAGGCTGTAGTTTGACCGGCCACAAGTTCGGCCAAATAAAGACCAATGTAAATGTAAATGGTAGCGAAGCTTCCATAGAAGCCCATACGTTCAGAAAATGGCTGCTCATCAGCTGCTCATGGTGCTTAGCGCCATCTCTGTGAGGAGGGAACACTTCCGGCGGAACAAAAAATAAAGCGGGCGTGACGCAATATCCGGTAAAAGAGTGACGTCATTTTGTTGGCACTAGCGCGAAATTTGATCTCAAAATATTCTTCTTAGGCCCCTTATCGCTAAGGACTCGCGCTACGGCGAGCCGGCAAGCCCTTGGCGAATGCGCTTGAAGCCAACGCTATAGCTAAACTAATATCGACCCGTGACTAAACAGCGGTGTTTAAGTGTACCGTCGTGCAATTCGCCTTGGTTTTACCAGGAAACTTTATTCTTTGAGCTTTTATTCTGCGTTCGTGCCATCTTTCACAGCGTGAATAAAATAGGCAACAGCGTACCTCTCATGTTTGCAGCGTTGCTTATTTGCTTCGCACGTGCGCAGGGGACTTAAAGAGCGCATTGCATGTGTGCTCAGTTTTAACGAGAAGAAATGACGCCTGGTCACGCCAAAATAATGATATTTCAGTTTTATTCAATGGTCACAATAACGCAATTTAACACACCATACAGAATGAGCAACAAATGTCGTAAGAAGTACAAAAAGTGCGGACACTATGTGCATTATGCTTTGCCTTATGTTCCGATAAATTAACCTTACGTGTAACGTATCAAGACATGCGAATTGTAGTGATTGTAGCGCGACAGATAACTAAGCGATCTGCTCACCGATAACAGGAAATATAGTAGGCACCGCGTGTTCACGAAGAAAACCGGGCAGCAGGAATACTGATGCACGAAAATCCAGAGAGCACACTACTCAAAACCGTTGCCCCGGTGTCTTATCTAGAAGAGAGGGCTCGCCAGGCGTACGCGTGTTGTTATTGTATCCTTGGAACACCACATCGTTTCCGCGAGTACCGAGGAAAGCGTTCGGCGTGAAATGTTAGCAGCGTCGTGCCGTTGTCCGTTGAACACTGTAGCCAACACGTTCACCAACGACGAAACGCACCTCGCAACTTCGCACACACCAAAATCAAATTCTCACCACAATAATTCACAGAACGCATGCAAGTGCGAAACACCAGAACACCTGAGGGGGCGTGTCGCCGCATACCAACTAACGAGCGCGCCTTTCCATGCACCGCAAGGGCTGCACTGAAAAACAATGACGTGCGCCTCTCTTCAGGGGGCGCTAAGAAAAAGGTTTTTCGTAAGAATTAAACACTGTCGTACATTCTTGGCACATTGCACCTACATAATATTGTTCGGGAAATAAATGTAATTTGTAAAACATAAACATTGCTTTACGTTTCAATAAAACTTGGTTTTTCGCTATTGGTGTTTGTTCCCTCCAAACATAGTCGCGCTTCAATCGCAGCACCCATAGCTCCCCTTGCTGGTGTCGTCGGCAATAGGTTCCGAACCGTTTTTCGCTCGAAGCTTCGCGACCTATTTGAATCGACCTTGTAAAGAGTTTCATCTCGGACGTGTTCACTGCTGCCTTCGTCGACGTCACGACCACGTGACGTCGTGATTTTTGAGAAGTAGGGCAGCATGCACTGTGCCATTTTTCGTCATTCTACGGAGAGCCGTAAACGCATGTAAGGCATTATGCGCACTTTGTTGATGCTGTGCCTGATGACGACGAAGAATTATGGCAGAGCCCTGTAATGGGTTGGAAGCAAGGAGGTTTAAACCTCCTTGGTTGGAAGCATTCAACAACCTACTCGTTGCGCAATTCGCATTGTCTGACACCTGGTTACAGAATTCGCGTTGTGCGACGCTTGGTGCTTATTTTACTCTTCTACCACGCTATATTGCATATGCTAATGTGGTTCCTTCCCGACGTGAAGCCTGCATAGGACCTTTTTGCAAAGCAGTTTCAAGCACCGGCATGGCTCAGAGGTTGAATACTGGTCTCCCACGCAGAGGGCCCAGGTTCGAACCTCGTTCCATCCTGGAATTTTTTTCTTATTTCGTTTTTTTTCTTATTTCGAGCGATACTGGTTACGGACACCGGCGGCGGCGGACAACTACGGCACCAAAAACGGCCGGTGAAATGATCTCATAACAGCTTTCGCTGTAAAACAAAAGTTAGCCGTAATGCACACATGACGGAGTGATAACCACGGCCTCTCTGAAAGCACGCTGCCGCATTCACGCTTTATGGCAAGCAAAGAAATTATGTAGCACAAATTGTCTTTATTGAGGCGTACGCGCTCTTCGATAGACTGGCCGTGTGAAGCCTGCGCCTTCACAAAAGCTTTTACAGCGAAAGCTGTTATGAGATCATTTCACCGGCCGTTTTTGGCGCCGTAGTTGTCCGCCGCCGCCGCCGCCGCCGGTGTCCATAACCAGTATCGCTCGAAATAAGAAAAAAAAAATGAAATAAGAAAAAAAAAATTCCAGGACGGAACGAGGTTCGAACCTGGGCCCTCTGCGTGGGAGCCCAGTATTCAACCTCTGAGCCATGCCGGTGCTTGTAACTGCTTTGCAAAAAGGTCCTATACAGGCTTCATGTCGGGAACGAACTACATTAGCATATGCAATATAGCGTGGTAGGAGAGTAAAATAAGCACCAAGCGTCGCACAACGCGAATTCTGTAACCAGGCGTCACACAATCCGAATTGCGCAAAGAGTAGGTTGTTGAATGCTTCCAACCCATTACAAAGGGTTCTGCCATAATTCTTCATCGTCATCAGGCACAGCATCAACAAAGTGCGCATAATGCCTTTCATGCATTTAACAGGTACCAACGCTCTCCGTAGAATGACGAAAAATGGCACAGTGCCTGCTGCCCTACTTCTAAAAAATTACAATGATTTATAGCGTAGTGGGTTCCTCGCAAGTGCACTTTTATTGGCTGCCAAGGAAGCCCATAAGCGCATGATCCATTTCCTCGGGGTCTCAGTAAAGTTCTTCGCCCCCTCCCCCGTCTCTCTCCCACGTCAACGTATGTTATACAGCATGACGGGAGAGGGAAATAGCGACCGGGCGTCACCCAATGCAAATTACATAACTGGTGGGCCGTTTAAAGCTTCCAACCCACTACAAAGGGCTGAGCCATAATTCTTCATCGTCATCAGTCGTCGCGTCAACAAAGTGCACATAATGCTTTACAGACGTGTAGCTAGTGTAACAGAATAGAAAGTTGGGCGAGTTGGTGTATATTCATATTTAAAGAAAAGCGGCGCACAAAAAGACGTTCCCCCCTAACATAATCGTGGCTGTTTGCGATAAGCTAATTGGTGGTTTAAAAGGACGTGCAGCTAGGAAACTTAATGTCGATCGGGAAAAAACGAGGTTCGCAGTAATTCCTTATATGCATAAATTGGCACATGGGCTAAAAAATGTTGGTTCCCGCTACGGAGTTGATGTGGTTTTTAGGGCACCCAATAAATTGGGAAAGATATGTGCTTTGGTGTCAAATAAGCTAGACAAGGACAAGCCAGATGTAAAGAAATGTGCCGTAAACCATAGAAATAAGTATGTGCCTTGTGCTGTGGGGGTGGTGTACCGCATTCCTTTGTCCTGTGGCCTTCATTATGTCGGACAGACGGGCCGCTGTGTCAATAAAAGGTTGCGGGAGCACTATCTCTCTTTGCATAACGGCTCGCCTTCCCATTTGGCATCGCATTGTGCCTCGTGTGGGTGCACACCTGTTCTGTCTAACACAGTTATTATTTTTAAGCACCACGATCAATTCACCCGTGAGGTTTCTGAAGCCTATCATATTAACAAGTCACGTGATGCTTGCGTAAGCCAGACCTCGGTTACATTGCACAAAAAAGAGTTTACTTTTATTGATGAGCGTATCACCTAATCACGTTGTACCTCACTTGTCATGCGCGGTTTTTACCTTTTAAATTCTTGTTCCTCTGAATAAACTTTCAGTTGTGAGTGCAGCGCTGTGTGTGGTTCTCTTCTTTGTCTCCGTCTTTTTGTGCGCCGCTTTTCTTTAAATATGAGTGTAGCTAGTGCCTCGCTTCTCCGCAGAATGACGAATAATGGCTTAGTAGGTGCTTCCCAACTTCACAAAAATTGTGATTTATGGCGTAGTGGGTACCTTTCTAGTGTACTTGTATTGTAGCCCCAAGAGAGCTTACAACGGGCTCTAGAAACGCCGCTCTTCCAGCTTTCGCTGTGACTGTGCTGCGGTTTCAGCGCAGGCCTGGCGTTTTTTAAACGCGCATCAGGCATCACGCGTATGTGCGCGTAATGCTTTTCTATTCTGCTTTTTATTGTACTTTCCACGCGACACACTGTGCGACACCGCACACCTGAGCGACGCGAAACTGAGAACACAGAAGCACCACTTACCGTTGGCATTTCCCAATGTGCCGAACCCGCTGCTGGCCGAACACGCATACACAAAGTTGCAAGCTCGCTTGAGTTTCCAGACCATCATGAAACCAACACCATCACAGTACGGGATGTTGCACTGCCGTCGCTAAATGCCGTTCACGCCCAGCGTCGAGATCACAGTCGCGCGCACACGGGACACGGGCACGCACTGCCGACACAGCTGAGCAATTAGGAAACTTCGATGACTGGGCAACAGAAGAAAATGGCGAAGGCAGCGACGGCGCGGCGGGCGACCGGGGCGATGGCGAGACTTCGACTTTAGCACGCACGCTTCTCCTCTTCGAGTGTGTGTGTGTGTGTGTGTGTGTGTGTGGTGTGTGTGTGTGTGTGTGTGTGTGTGTGTGTGTGTGTGTTTATATCCGTTTTAGGGGCGAAGCTCCTTAAAGCGGCACCCGTTCGTCCCCGTCGTAGCAGTCGTAGTGCGTAACCAGTCTTAACGCTGTACCAGATCTTGACCTCCAAGGTGGTGCCGGTGGGAGATTTCTCCTGTGCGTTGTTGAACAATAAAAAATTCGCAGCGTGCGCGTTAACTAAAAGCCGAATTCTTCTGTCTCTCATTCCCCATCAGCAGCCATTGGCATGTTCCAGTAGAAAACGTTAGTAGAAGTAGAAGTGTAAGTGTTAGCTAAAAGCCGACTCCTTCTGTCTCTCATTCCCATTAGCAGCCATTGTTTACCTCCAAGGTAGTGCCTGGTGAGATTTCTCCTGTGCGTGAATAAACAATAAAAATTTTGTTCAAAACGTCGTTGATTGATGAAAAAAACCAACGAAAGACGCCAGATGTTTTCTAAAAGCAAAACGAAAAGACGCCAGATGTTTCTAAAGCAAAACGAAAAGACGCCAGCTGCTTAACGAAAGACGCCAGATGTTTTCTAAAGCAATGGTTTTCTAAACAATGAAAATTCACAGCGTACATGTAAAATTAAAGTGAGCTGCAAGTCGTCATAACTCTAATCGAACCTTTAGTATAAACGCGCCCGATCTCACGCTGGTGATGATGTACTGGGCAGCATTCATGGAAGATTCACGGTTTACCGATGAACCTCCGCAGCTTCGCCCACTCATCATCATTCACTGCGTGGATATGCTGTGATTTTTTTTCTTTCCTCGCTCGCGCATGCGTCGTAAGGTTGTGTTTTCGTGTTTCTTTCTCGGGGACTCCTGTTACAGCCCTCCCGTTTAGCGGCCGCTTGAAGGAAGTCGCGTTTATATTTTTTTTTAACGCGACAGCGTCAAAGAGCTCGTTCCGCAGAAATTCCGGTGGCGGCGGCGTCATTGGTTCTGAGCGAAACAGCAGATTTGGTCGTGAGCGAAAATTCGAGGGCGTTTGCACTTTGGCTTTCCTTGCGTCACTGTGTATACGTCTCCATCGAGAAGCGAAGGCGAGCTAGCGACTGAGAAGGCGACAGTGTGTGTGTGTGTGTGTGTCTGTGTGTGCATGCGTGTGTACGAATATCGCTGTCGCGTTTTAAAGGCGAGACGTAAGAGTCCACCTCCCCCCTTTTTTTCTTTTTTTTTTGTCGGGCTTTCTGTCCACAGCATTTTATTGCGTACGCTGCGGCGCGCCGCCTCTAGTCAGTGTATAATTAGTACCCGACTCAGAGTGTGCGTACGTGTGAACATAATCGCGTGCATTTATTATCGCGGATTCTTTCTGCATGTCAGCGGTTTTCGTCGCGATAAGTTGACGAGGAATGTATCGCCGTCACTTCATCGATTGAGCTGCTGCCAAAGATATTAGACTGCAGGGTGATTCCACGTAGGTCGAACAAACGATGGCTGGTCGACCCCTCAAATTTATTTCAGTATTTTATTAGTTATTGCCTGATGAGTGGAAAGAAGAGATCCGCAATTTGTTTTGCCGAAAAAATTTTTTTTCGAAGCATAGGAAATAAATAATGACGAAGTGGTGGAGTGGAGCGCTCATCCGCTCTGCTGTTTTGGCCAACTTTCGTTATGAACTGCACAAAATGTATTAAACTTAGGTAGCTGAAAGTTATTTACCTAAATATATGCATGTTTTTGCTTCTGCTCAGGGATTTTTGGTTTTTATGTGTAGTGTAGATGTTTTATAAAAAACCTCAAATTTGGCCCAGGAAACGTTATTTTCTTTAATTTGAAGGTCTTTATCTCAAAAAAGCCTTCTAGCAGAGCGTCAAAAATTCCGCGTTACGTTCTTCGCATACTTACCTACCAAAGTGACGAATCTTATATTTATATAACTTTTCAGTAACGAGATACGATCGGGCTAAGTTCAAGAAAACACCGAACAGTGGAAACTTCTGACGACAATTAAAAAAAAACAAATTTTTTATATTTCTTAAACTTTGTCCACTTATTCGCCTCCACAGCAGCTTTCACAATCATTGAAAACATGTTGCATAATTTGGTTGCACTAATAGCTCCGGCCCCTTCAATGAGACCCTTAGGCAAGGATTGGCAATTCCGATTTCTTGCCCAGAAGTGTATAAAATACAGGCAGGATTGAATTTCTTTTGATTAAAAGACCAGCAGTACCGAAAAAAGTGTCGGCGGCACTGAAGACGTTAATTTTGTAAATATTTGGTCACTGCAGCGGCCACGAGCGCGGGGCTACCAAGCACGCGCGCGCACCCGAGATGCTCGCTGTAAGAGACGGCGCAGTGAGAGCTCGTTTTCGCGTCCTCAGACCGATTGAGTTCGAAAGAGCAACACCTCTCGGGTGACTTGAATGCACGTGCACCGGTAGTCGCAGTGATCTGGTTAACGACGTCGATTTCTTCTTCAGGGGGCATAAGAATGTCATCGTTCAACTGCGCGTTCCGTGAAGATCTTTGATTGCAGTCGTAGCAAAAGCACGCGTAGCACAAGTAGTCCGTCTTACTGACAGTCACTGATCTTGCGGGAGTTAAACGTTCCTTCAAAGCATGGATGTCTAGGTCTGTAACTCTGCGAAATTTTGGCTTCTTTAGAAATATTCACAGCTACAGCAAAGAAGAACCTACCAGAAACGTACATCGTTTGGACTTTGTGTCTTGAGTCCCTGATGGGAAATGAGGCAGCCGACGCTTCCGCCCGAGCTCATGTTCATCGGGCCTTCCCACAGAAAGCACATAGGAGGAAAGATGATGTCCCCAAAAAGCACAGCGACATCTTACAACATTACAGGCTAGGCCGAAGAACTTATCCGCCAGCTCTCCCCAGCCTAATTAGGGAAGAGGCAGTAACACTCAGGAAGTTGCAAACAAACACTTACGTTCACGGTATGTTACTTCGCCGTATCTCACCGACTGAGCACTCGTACATCTGCAAGTACTGTGATGTCCCGGACACTCTATGCGATATGGTACGGGGATGTATACAAAACCTTAACACCTCTGCACTAACCGAAGAGCACTGGGAGGTCAAGCTATCGGACCCAGACCTGAAGAATCAGCGAAGCCTGGTTCAACGGGCACGAGACACGGCGAAGGCCCGCAGCTACCTGGAATAAGGAGGCCGCCCACCTTGGGAGCACAGTGCGCTTGCTGAAAATAAACGTTTATTTTCTCTCTCTCTCTCTCTCTTGCAATAATTAAGCTTCTTGTGCTTCGCAAGGTAGTCGCCACAATGCACTCACTCAGAGCTATACTTTCTCGCCATGAGACGCACAGGAGGAGTAGAGTAAGAGCAAAGCACAAGAACTATCCGCGCCGAATGAAGTGTGAACAGCGCACCGAACGCGCGGCCAGTTCAGGCCGTCTGCTGCCGACATCTAAAATAGGCAAGCGCATCCGGTTACCGATAGTTTTGCTTTTCTTTCCTTTGACATTCCATATTTTCCTTTGCCACTGGATGATGATGATGATCAAAACTTTATTTCTCCCAAAAGAGAGGACCGACCCAGAGATCGGTTACGCTGCTTAGAGGAGGTCAGCGGGAACGCCTTGGGACGCCGCGGCCTCCACTGCGCGTGAGATTACCCGGCGTTGCTGTGCCGAGTCGGTGGAGCGCCACGTTCATGCTTTCCACTGATCGCAACTGGCGCAGCGCAGTTTCTCTGGCAGAAGCGTGCGTGAAGCGAGCACTCATACCTCCCTTATAGAGCATTCATCTTGCTTCCGTCTCCGCCGTGTTATCAGCATATCTGCGATGCGAACAGAGGGCAGATAGAATAGCGAAGCTCCAGCGCACGTGCGTTCAAGTCACCCGAGAGGTGTAGCTGTTTCAAACTCAATCGGTCTGAGGACGCGAAAACGAGCTCTCACTGCGCCGTGTCTTACAGCGAGCATCTCGGGTGCGCGCGCGCCTGCTTGGTAGCCCCGCGCTCGTGGCCGCTGCAGTGACCAAATAATTACAAAATAACGTCTTCAGTGCCGCCGACACTTTTTTCGGTACTACTGGCCTTTTAATAAAAAGAAATTCAATCCTGCCTGCATTTTACACACTTGCTGGGCAAGAAGTCGGAATTGCCAATCCTTGCCTAAGGGTCTCATTGGAGGGGCCGTAACTATCAGTGCAACGACATTATGCAACATGTTTTCAATGATTGTGAAAGCTGATGTGGAGGAGAAAAAAATGTTTTTTTTTGGAAAAGAAAAATGGAAAAGAAATATAAAAATGGTTTTTTTTTAATTGTCGTCAGAATTTTCCACTGTTCGGTGTTTTCCTGAACTTAGCCCGATCGTATCTCTTTACTGAAAAGTTATATAAACATAAGATTCGGCAGTTTGGTAGATAAGTATGCAAAGAACGTCACGCGGATTTTTTTTTGCTCTGCTACAAGGCTTGTTTGAGATAAAAGACCTTCAAAGTAAAGAAAATAACGTTTGCTGGGCCAATTTTGAGGTTTTTTTATAAAACCATCTGCACTACACATAAAAACCAAAAATACCTGAGCAGAAACAAAAGCATGCATATATTTAGTTACAGAAATTTCAGCTACCTAACTTTTATATATTTTGTGCAATTCATAACGAAAGTTGGCCAAAACAGCAGAGCGGATGAGCGCTCCACTCCACCTCTTCGTCATTAATGATTTCCTGTGGTTCTAAAAATCTTTTTCGTCAAAACAAGTTGCGGATCTCTTCTTTCCACTCATCAGGCAATAATATATAAAATTTTGAAATAAATTTGACAGGTTGACCAGCCATCGTTTGTTCGATCTTAGGTGGAATCACCCTGCAGGAACTTTTCTTTACAGCTCCTTATGTTTGGAGAGGTGCAAGACTAAAACAAGCTCTTAAAGAAGCCCTTATATGGCAAGAGAGTAAAACAACATTTCACTCTCTCGTTGGATGCAGGAGTAGAACAGGCACTTTACTCTCTCTCGTCAGGAGGAGTGAAAGGCCTTTTCACTCCTCCTGGCAAAATAGAGTAAAGCGCCTCCCTGTAGAGAGAGTATAATGAGATCTGTGGGAGTAACACAGCTCTTTAACTCTCACTGCAGGAGTTTCAGTTTTTAGAGTGTAGAGTGAGGCGTGATACGTTGGCTATCGCTTTGTCTGTTATTGGATATCCTTAGCGACCATAGGAGAGTCTCGGGAATGGAAGTTAGCAGGGGGATAGGAAAGCCTGCTTGTCGAAGACGGTGCACTTGGTGCGTAAAACTGCAATTGACCTGGTGGTGACAAGGGCAAGTTAAGGCTGCGTTTAGGCAGGAATTCGCGATGCTTCGCTTGACCAATTTGGAATGCGCGGACGTGAAAGCAAGAAGTCTTTTCTTTGACCGTGGCTCGTACCGCCAACAGACATGGTCAGACGAAAAATGTATATCGAGATCCAGGAATCATAGCCTGTCGTCAGAAGGAAACTCAGAAGTTAATTCCAGTCGCTGCATTTCACGCCGAAATACGTCAAAAATGTCACCAGTGGTTCGTCGAGGGTTATTTTGATCGAATTGGTAAACAACTAAAAAATCGTCACGTAGCGGAACATCTTAACTGTGCTTGTCTAGAGAAGCTTAGCCGAGACTTCTGTCATACCGTGCGAGTAAAAGGTCGCTAAGAACCGGAGCAAGCACGAGCCAATGCACACTCCTCCACGCTGGGTGTAAAAGGGGTCCTTGTAAAGTACGAAGGTCGACTGTAGGTAAAAGTGCAGTAGTTCCAGAAACCTGTCAACATGAATTCCACACGCATTCTGATATATTGTGCACCCATAACGCCCAGTGCACTGGATAACTTTATCGCACACGAGGTCGTGAGGCAAGGAATAAAATAAGTCCTTGACATCAACACAGAAGGCGCTTACTCGTATTGGGCACTCAGTCCGCAGGTAATCACTGACGATGGCAGGGCTCTTGATTCGACAGGGGTCATCGATGGGTAGGAATGCCAGAGACCTCTGAAGATAGGATGCAACAGGGCGCTGCCATGAACCGCGCTCGGAGACAATGGCTCTGAAGGGATAAACTTCCTTGTGTGTCTTCATTGAAAAGAACACAGAAAGGCTCAGGCCCTTTGCCGTTTTCACAGACTTTGCCAAGGTAGTTAGTCCCATTTCGTCAGTGCATTGAGCGTAATGGGTGCACGAATTTCAGAATGCGTGTGGAATTCACGTTGACAGGTTTCTGGAACTATTGCACTTTTACCTACAATCGACCTTTGTACTTCGTAAGGACACCTTTTACACCCAGCGTGAAGGAGTGTGCATCGGCTCGTGCTTAGCTCCGGTTCTTAGCGACCTTTTACTCGCACGGTATGACAGAAGTCTCACGGCTAAGCTTCTTCAGACAAGCACAGTTAAGGTGTTCCGCTGCGTTGACGATTTTTTAATTGTTTACCAATTCGATCAAAATAACCGTCGACGAACCACTGGTGACATTTCTGACGTATTTCGGCGTGAAATGGAGCGACTGGAATTAACTTCTGAGTTTCCTTCTGACGACAGGCTGCGATTCCTGGATCTCGAAATAAATTTTTCGTCTGCCCATGTCTGTTGGCGGTACGAGCCACGGTCGAAGAAAAGCCTTCTTCCTTTCACGTCCGCGCATTCCAAATTGGCCAAGCGAAGCATCGCTAATTCCTGCCTAAAGGCAGTCTTAAGTCGCTCTTGTCACCACCAGGTCGATTGCAGTTTTACGCACCAAGTGCACCGTCTTCAGCAAGCAGGCTTTCCTATCCCCCTGCTAACTTCCATTGCCGAGACTCTCCTAAAGTCGCTAAGGATGCCAATAACAGACAAAGCGATAGCCAAAGTATCCCGCCTCACTCTAGCACGGCTGTTACTCTCTACGTAGATGAGGTTTCGCACAGGCTAAAGAAAGTGCCAGGCAAAATAGGTGTAACAGTTGTTTTCTGCGCACGCGGCAAGCTGGCCGGGCTGTGCCGCAGGGTTAACATTGATGGACCTCAGAAACAAGCATGCATTAAGAAACACGCTACGCGCTGTGTTGAATGGGTTTCAGCTATTGTGTATAAGATGCCATTCACTTGTGGGCGCTGTTACATCGGCCAAACAGGCCGACGCATAAATGATCGGCTGAGGGAGCACGCTTACTCTCTTAAAGGCTCTGTCCCCAGCCACCTGGCTGACCACTGAAAAAATTGTGGTTGTCAGCCGATTCTTGATAAGTGTGTTGTCATGGGGCGCTATCACAAGCAGCGCGAACGCGAGATTAGCGAGGCCTTTCACATTGAACAGCACGATGTTTCTTGTGTTAGCGTACCCTCAATTTCGCTTCATGGCTGTGAAATTAGATATCTGAGGTCCAATGATTTGACAGGTTCTTGATAATGTTTGCCGGTTGGCCTTTATCACACGTATGTGCACTTTGCCTTATGTTTGTGTTTCTGCGCAGATACCTGTGTCCTACATATTGCACGTGTTTTTGCAATAAACATTGGTTGTTAGTTCAGCGCCGTGTACGTGTCCTCTTCTCGTCCCGTGTTTAGCGCTGTTTTTATTCTTCGGTTACCATGCAGCACCAACCAGCCCAATCAAGCACACGGTTACTATTCGATTCGTTATTCGAAATTTTCGAATATTCCCACACACCTAATAAAAAACGATGTACACGAGATAGTGCACGCCCCAAACCACAACAACAAACCGACTTTTTGTTCGGGTTTTCATTGAATTAAGTTCAGTTGACAGTCCAGCATCCTTCCTCTTCCTGTCTCTTTCTTCTTGTCTCGGCTTCTTCTGCTTTCTTTTGGTGCTGCTGGCATTTCCTTACCAAGAACTATGTACCAGCTTGCACAATAAGACACCCTAATAAACGATGGCAACTAGGGTGCCTCGATACCCGCGCGCTCCGCTGAGGGTGAGGACAGTCGCGTCGTCTGCTACGACGATCGCCATTGCGCCTCCCGCCGCAGCTAGATAGCATGCGAAACGCGCTATACAACGCACTTGCAGAGGACAAATGCGTCCGGAAATAAGTACACGCTAGCGAACTTTTCCTTTTTCTTTTCTTTTTAAAAGTTTGGACAGTTTTTAGTGCTGTTCTTGCGTAAGTGCTTATTAAGGGAGCAGGTAATTCATGTACGCTGACGGCCAGTGCATGTGTTATGCGCTAGAGGTAGATGTAGACTTTGTTACGTTGAAAACGAATCCTCTTCCTTACGTCGGAAACGACAGAGTTAACTCTGAAGCCTTACTTAATTTCATCGTACACTCTGCATTCCAAATACACAAAGAATCGTTTAAAGTATTTATATACATGTCACCAGCAGCAGCAGTATATATATATCCCAACGCGCGCACTTTAGTGATGCGAAGCTACCGAAGCGCGACTAAGGCGGCTTATTTTGCTAAGTGTACAAAGAATTTACTCGTTTATTAAAAATGCCGTCATACACATTGTACACAGGATTATTGCTGACATTTCTTGCTCCTCATCTGGGGCCGCATTTGAATCGGCACTCGAGTTACACCTTGAGTCCCTATCAGAATGATGAATACGTGTTTATTATGCCATAAACCTTTGCATACACACGAGTATATGTGTGTTTTTTCTTTTGTATCTGCAGTTTTCTTTTTTTTTATGCCCGATTGCGTGCCCATGTTAGTGAGTGTTTCCAATACTGTTCTGCATTTTGCGCTGCATATCCACTGCGTCGTTTATTTGTCTTTTTAATTAAAATTCGGCAGATCCCACGTACCGTGGAAATCGATGTTATGCGAAGCATGCGCAGGATGGTGACTGTGGCATAATCGCTCACATTGAGCGAAACGTTACGGAATGACGCTAGAGAAATTTTGAAGTGGTATACGCACACTCATACGTTGAAGAGTTGCATATGTATTACATACCCAGTTGTTTACAGTTGCGTAACGATGCCAACAGCAACATGGGTGCTACCAACACGAGACGCGGTAAGCTGATATGTAGTGCTTATATTCTTCAATACTGCATAGCGCGAATCCGAACAAGACAAAGAAGGAACACAGATGCGCGGGACAGGCGTTACTCGCAACTAAGCTCCATTCAGCAAAGTTCCCTAGCCGAGTGGCACGCGCAGGCGCACTGCACGTACGTTACAGCCACAGTTGCAGTTACAGCTGCTATGCTTATACTTGTTCGTTATGACGTAGAACGCACGCACGCACGGAGAACAAACACACGCACGCACGAACCAACGTGCATGTGTGGAAGGGGTTCTTGACAGTTCTTGAACAAGGTCATCATCACCGTGATCAGTGAGCCCCAGCAGCTGGACCGGACTTGTTTTTCGAATTCGTTCGTGATCGCGGTTACGACGGGTCTGCGATGAAGTGCGAGGTATAGTACAGCTGGTGGAAATCCTGGATGCCTCTTACGACGAAATGATCTATGATGCCTCCTGTCCTGGACGTGGCAGCGATGTATTTTGATGCCCTGTCCACATCCAAGCCGTCTTTCTAGCAGTATAAGGGCCAGGCGTTGTTGGGTTTGATAAATCAATGTTGAAGTAACCCGTAATGATCAGAGGCCTGGTTCTCTCGGCAGATTTATTGTAGGAAGCATTGATCCCGGTTTTTGCGTAATCCACGTGGTCCATGTTGCGGACCACGTGGAGGAGTGGATGGCAGTTGAGCGTCTTCCAGGGTTGTTCTGTCTTCAGCTTTCTCACTTTCCTTGCGTCCGCCGTGGTGGTGTAGCGTTTACGGTGCTCGGCTGCTGACACAAAGGTCGCGGGTTCGATCCCGGCCGCGGCGATCGAATTTCTATGGAGGCAAAATGCTAGATGCCCGTGTGCTGTGCGATCTCGGTACACGTTAAAGAATACCAGACGGTCAAAATTTCCGGAGCCCTTCGCTACGGCGTCTCTCATAATCATATCGTGGTTTCGGGACATAAAACCCCAACAATTATTATTATCACTTTCCTTAGGTGTCACGGTGTGTGTGTTCGCAGTTACTGTGTTTGTTGAGACTCTGTATCACCGGTGGCACATAGCCACAAAACATGAACTCTGGTATGCCGGTCCTAAGGCAGGGATTACAAAGCAAAGATATGTTGAAATTGTGTGAAAAACGAAGACAGTGGCCACCAGAGATGTTTATACTAACGCAAGTGGACTTTTGCGCGCATGTCACACAGGCCAGCGTGGAGAGGGCGTTGTGGGCGCTGAAGTTTGTTACAGCGAAAGCCGTCATGAGATCACAACAGCCGATTTTGGCGTCAGAGTTGTCCGCCGGTGTCCGTAACCGCTATTGCAGGAAATAAGAATAAATGAAATGAGAAACAAATTTCTAGGATCGGATGGAGTTTTAACCCGCGCCCTCTGCGTATCAGTCGAGTATTCCACCACAGTGCCACGCTGGTGCTTGTAACTCCCTCGCAAAAGTGCTCTATACAGGCGTCATGCCGGGCAAGGAATCGTGTTAACATATGTAATATAGCGTGACAGAAGACTAAAATAACAACCTGGCGTCACACAATGCGGCAACATGAACAAATATCCGTAAATTACACGTCATACAGAAAAGGTCGGTTCCTACTATTGCAAATGTTGCTTATCGCAGTCACACCACCCCCATATATCATGACACGAATCTACTAACTCTACCAGAATACTACCGTGCAATGTTTGTGAAACGCTGCCAGGCAGGATGAAAGAGCGACAACTTTTTAGGAACCATTGCCGAACTGCAACGTTCTTTATAATGCCCGTTTAATTCACACGTGGTTTATTCCACGCACACGCACTAACTACGGTAAACAAATGCTGCGCTTTCTCTTGCCCTTTCATCTGCCATCTGAGTGAAATTCAAATGACACATACGTATTATTCTTTTTTTTTCACTGCCTGTCTGTATTCAATGTGTTGTTACTTCGACTTATAACTGTAATCTATTTACGAATTTTCTTTGTTTCTCAAGCATTCTTTCACATTTAGCTGTACATGTTTTGGTACATGTACATTCCCAATCTGACTGTGGTGCTAGGCTAGTATTTCTTGCATTGTTACACAATCTCAATGACTTCGTATATATAAGGGAATAAGTAAGATAATTTGTACTTTTTTTCAGTTTGATCTCTTGAGTTTATTATGTTCAATCTGTAGGCTTCATTAGACTTGCAGAAACTGTCACTAAGATTGTTTGTACATTTTCATCGTAATAAACATATGCCGCCCATTTGTAAGGTGTCATTGTCCCAGTCAAGCCCATTAGAGGCTTTTTGACCACGGCCCTCAGCATCGCGAATGTTGGACATAAACGTTGTTGTTTTTGTAGTTGTTGAATTGCGAAACGAGTCTGTCGTTGAAGGTTTCCGACCCGTTACAAAGGGCTCAGCCATAATTCTTCATCGTCATCCGCCACAGCACAAAGTGATGTGTGGATGGCGACACAGATGTGTAGCGGGTACCACGATTCTCTGAAGAATGACAAAAAATAGCGTAGTGGGTGCTTCTCTACTTCAGAAAAATTACGATCATTTATGGCGTAATGGGTACCTTGCATGTGTACTTGTATTAGTTGCCCCAAGAGAGTCTACAAGGGCTCTAGAAAGGCCGCTTTTCCAGCTTTCGCTTTGACTGTGCCGTGTGTTCCGCTTAGGCCTGGCGACATTTTTATCGAAACAGTGGTCTCGCACACCAGAGAGTACTTTCAATTACGTGCTGCTTCTGAGGTCGTGCTCAGGCCCTTGACACAAAGAACTGATCCCGCTAAAACAACGTAATTGACTTTTCAGAAAATAAATACTATGACTTTGAAGGGCATATACTGCTTTGTGCTAGTTGATAGGAATACGTGGTACAGTTACTTCCGCTCCTCTGAAGAACGTGGGAAGAACGTGCTTTACCCTTGTCCCACTTTCTTAAGAGGAGGGCTAGTAACTATATCACAAATCTGATGGTTTTTATGATTACCTTAAGTTCAAATTTTTGCATAAAAAACCGTTACGAAGCGTTACGGAACAATTTTTTTTTCGTTCCGGATCAGAAACGGTATGGAACTTTTCGCGGTGGAACGAAACTAAAACCGAAACGAAAAACATTTCCTTACTACACCCTGCTGCAAACAGTGAGAGATGAGCGCGAGCGCGGTTCGTGTTTGTGCGCGGCGGTTTACTGTGCATGCCTTGTGGGGTCTGAGCGATAACGCAGCCGCTCTCGGAACACACGGAGACAGTTCACGCGGTCGTGCAACAAACGTGGACCTTATTAAACACTCCTTTACATACGGCGAACTCGCCGGCCGAATCCTCTCCAAACTAGTAACACGCTAAAACATATACGCAGACAGTTAATACTGGGAAAACATAACACACACTCAAGACAACATAAGACATACAATACACCATAACATAAGACAACATAAGACATACAATACAATACACCACGAATGCGGCGCCGCCGATGCACGACTCACCACGAGGGCCCGATGGAAGCGAGCCACGGTATCGTCCCTCGGACCCACCGCGGCAGACGTCCATCCACGCACGCCGCCACCCCCAAAAGAGACTCTTTGCTGTTTCTATGCGCCGGCCTAACTTTTCCGTGGCAGCGCTGCCGGCGCCACCGCGTTAATCCCAACGCGTGTGAGCACAGTGCCACTGCTTGCTCGACGGCCGCTGCGGCCTCTCCGCGAGACGCGCGTGCATCTATATAGCAACAGCGCCGAGCGAGCGTGCCCGAAGCTCGAAGTCCACATTCACATCGAGTAGTGTTTACTGTGCTATCGGCGAATGCGGCCGGTGAACTCGAGTTACAGCCAGCGACCCTGACCTTGGCCGGTCGTCTCTGTTTACGCGCCAAGCACTTGCGTTGCAAACACAGCGGCCGCGCCCAAGTTACGGCAGTCGCCTTTACAAGGGGTGATAGTAACCCCACAGCCTCCACTCAGCGCGCATGCGCGACGGCTCGACATGTTCCGCCAGCTGAATTATGAATCGGGAAGGGTGACGGAGACTGCCGTCCGTATATTAAACACGTTAGGAAGACCCAGAGAGATTATTCTGCTCGTCTGGGCACCAGCTCACCAGGGACTTAGAGGGAACGAGGAGGCTCATTCGGTCGCCCGAGGTCTCACTTACCGGTCGACCCCCGGAACCTCACCAGTTACCGAACTTCGAAAAAGAAGTGAGGATATGCTCGCATATCATGAAATCGTAACACAGTACAGGCTGAATCGGCAAGTATACCCAGGTGCGGATAGATCGCTCAATAAGAAAGACGAGGTTATGTGGCGAAAGTTGCAGACGGGGGTTTTTCCAAACCCCGTACTTTACAGCAAGTGGCACCCAGAAGTTTTCCGGTCCCAGTGCAAATTTTGTGATGAGGCAGCGAATTTGGTCCACATGGTGTGGACATGTCCGAGTCAGAACGATGGTTCCCACACACTAGAATCCTGGGAGGCCCTGCTCCGCAACCCAGACCCCAACGTACAGCGGGACCTCATCAGTCAAGCCCTTGCTGCTGCCGTGTCTCAAGGGATTCCGGCCGACGGCTAGGGGCGACGGGCAATGCCTGATGTAATTGACTGATTTTAAAAATAAAGTTTTTTTTCTCTCTCTCTCTCCATCAGCTGCCTCGAAGGCAGCGCCGCTTTTTAGCGTGCAACGCCTTTTACCTCGTAAGCAGCAAAGAATAGAGCGGGGATGGATATACGTAATTTTGAGCATTCATCATGGTGTATCAGACTAGGTAAGGCGGTTGTTAGTGCCATCCCAGTGTTGACTGTCTCTGCTCCTGCCTCTCAGTTTTCTTCATTTTTCGACGTGTTAGTGGCTTTTGTCGAATTTAAGTAGGTAGGTACGGCACAGTGAACGGCTCCAAGGCTCTTCCGTCAGGCAGCGCGACACACCGGTCTTTTGCGACATTTACATGCGACATAAAAATATAAATCTTACCCAGATCGCGAAAATGATATTTGAATGTGTCACTATAATTCACGGTCTTTTAATTTCCTCCAGGATCTAATCGCACGTTCTGACCTGCTGTCAGTCCCTTTAAACACCTCCGCTGTTGAAAGTCGTTCGTGTGCTGCAAATACCATCATTTCCGCGGTGTCGTGTTTACTCAACTGCAGCAAAAATACTCACCTTCGAATTGTCGTATCCACAATAGCAGCTGCATACACGACTGGCTCCCAAGACTTGTGGACGGACTCAGTGAGCAGCTCTTTTTTTATGAAAGCTTGTATGCCTCCACCCAGGGACACCTTGGAATATTGAACGACACAGTTAGAGGCTCTCCGCGGCTTCTCGTAGATAAATTGCTGATACAGCCCTCAGGGCACTCACAGTTAGGTAGCAAACAATTCTCATCACAAGCTGGTAAGAGTGCGAACCGGACACACCATTGGGTTTCAGTGCCGCCATATTGGGCGGTTAACCTTTGTGTGTTTCTTCTTTAACAGCTAAACGAACAGTGTTACGGTAGACGCATGCGCATGAAAGCGGTTGGGTTGGTACATACCATGTGTCATAGCCTTATTAATTCATGGCTTTATTAGATGTGAAGCATCTTATAGCGGTGTTCAATCCGGTGGTGGTGGTGGTGGTGTGCGGCGTGACCACCCTCACTGCGCATGCGCAAACCCTCTCCACTTCCCCTCTCCCTCCCTCTCTCCACATCTCCTCTCCCCTTTCACCCTCACCATTCCCCCTCTGAAACGCGGGCTGAAACACTGCTTCGCATCGCCTCATGATCCCCTTTTGTTCCATGGCCTTAATTAATAAAGATGGCGGCGCCCATATGTCTTAGGTAAACTGGTTTTTTTTAGGCAAATAGACTATTTTACCTAAGACATATGGGCGCCGCCATCTTGCGCTGTTAACCCGGTCTTTTCTTGTTTTCTTGTCTATACAGGTACGTGTTGCTTAACTGGGTGTCAATGAAGATCCGCTGAAGATGCATAGTACAGCCGCCCGTTTTTTTTTAAACCTGAACGCGCGAGAAAACCGCCGAATTGATAAGCGCCGTACAACAGAGCACAGCACCGAAATGAACGAGAATACGCGCATGCGTGCTAAAAGCAGTCCTGCGCAGCTGTTGTCTCCTTGGACTTTCCGGGAACCGGACAGGAGACCTGCTTGTTTTGAACACCGCTATCGTGATCCTTCTTTGCTTCTCTGAACGCTGCCACCAAGTTATAAAGAAATGATCAAGTGTTCGTGCTTCAGATGGATGGGATGCGATCACACCCGCTAATTATACTACGTGCGTGTCAGCATTTTTAAAGCGGAGCTATTAAGCTTTTTGTTAGGCCGTGCTGAGTCAACAAGAAACTCATCATCAGTGGCCGGCGCTCGCTCTGGCTCTCTTCGTCCTCTCCATGGTCGTAGTCAGTATTCATGGTTAGTGAAGACAATCAAACCCAGCAATGCTAAGATCAAACTACATAAGACCATACTAATTAAAATACTCGTAATTACGGCTGTGCCAGCAAAGAGAGCGTTAATTAAGATGCCGCTAATTAATATGATCATAAATAAAATAGTGTTAATAAAAAATTCTAAATAAAACTGTATTAGTTAGTACATGGCATCGCTAATTAATACATTGCTGATTCGGACCGTGCTAAGTAAGACCGATAATTAGGACTTGCTTATTAGCAAGGTCTGCATTACCGTGACGCTAGCTTGCAAGGTCTTAACTAGCATGATCTTAATTAGAAGTTCCTAATAGTACGGTCCAAAAAGCGAGGTCTTAATTATCACGACACTAATTAAGAAGATTCTTATTAGGTAGGGCTTAGTTAGTGAGGACCTAGTTATATGATCATAATTAGCAACGTCTAGATTAGCCAGATTTTAATTAGCATGGTCTTAACCCTTTACTGCACATTGTTGCATTTAAGCAACATACCGAAAATGGTCATTAAAACAAAACGAAAGCTTCTTTGAAGCCGCCTGTGCACGTTATTGCATCTCTGCAACATTGAAAATGTCAATGTCTTTTGTTGCTTGCCATCACTGCTCATCCCGTGCAACTATTCCGAAAACATTCATTGCAGACGTTCGTGCAGTGATACAGGTAAGTTTTGCCACTTATAGGCTCCGTGCAGACGCAACTCCGCAGCCCGAGCGAAGGCGTCCCTAGCGGCAAGAAGCGCAGATTTGGTGGGATGCTTTCACGCGCTCGCAATGGGGTGAAATCGAGGAACTATGTCTTTTACGATGACTACACTTTTCGTGCTTTTCGCGCTTGGCCAGTGACCAGAGCGACGGTCCATCCGCGTTATCAACGCGATCAGTCAGCCGCAGGTGGTGGACGCTAAGAACAATATAGCATAAGCCATAAAGCATCGCTCCGCGATTGCACCCCTGCTCGCTCCACGCTCCCGCTGTGATGGCGCGAGGTATTTTCGCGGGGAGATCATTTTGTGTCGGTTGAGCTGTTCGTAGGAATGCTGAACTCCAGGAATAATTGCTGCGTTGTTGGGTGCAATGGCACCTACAGGAATTCTCCGGGCACGCGTTTTTACCAGTTTCCATTTAGAGAAGTCGGCGCAGCAAATGCAGAGCCATGGCCGTGCGATGGAAAGCGTTTTTTTTTTTCATTCAGCCGCCGTGACAGTGCAATTGCTGGTATCGCCAGTTTCAAGCTGCCGCTGAGTTCGCTGCGAAGGCAATACGCTGTGATTGTTTAGCGAGCGAGGTGGCCCGCGTTGCACGTGCGCAGTTTCGCTCAACGGGCTCGTCACCTCCGTTGTCTTCCCCCAGCTCATGCATTTTATGTTGCCGCGTTCGCCTGAGGATAGACGAGGTCTGGCGAAAAGAAGCACACGTGCTAACGCTACGTTCTCTGACACCTGCTAACAATTTGACGTCTTTTCAAAGCAAACGGGAAAGAAAACGCCCCAAGCGAAGCACCAAAGCACGGCGCATTGGCTTGCCGCCGCCTGCGTCGTCTGCTCCCTTATCCCGCCAAATTTGCTGCCGTGGCCGCTTTGGCGCTGAAGGCAGCGCGCGATTGTGGCGGCTCCTAACGTGTGCACAGTGCCCATAAGTGCATTGCCTAACGCAATAAAGCGCGGGAAAATTTCCTATGCTCTGCTACACATAGTCGTGATTGCGTAATTCCACAAAACATTGTCATCTTGTAATAGTTTGTTCCTGGCGACGGAACGTTGCTTTGTTTCGCAAATGCAACAACGTGTACATGGGGTTCATCTTCCTCAGAAATGGAAATGGGCCCTAAATACGTCTATGGCAGAGTAATTCCTTCTGATAGTGAAGAGAGCGACCTTCCGGGACTGACGACGACCGCGAGTGGAAATTCATTTCGATTCAACATGTGTGCAGCATATTTTACGTCGTATGCCCAATTTTCTCATAGCAATTTCTTTCTTTCTTTCTTTCTTTCTTTCTTTCTTTCTTTCTTTCTTTCTTTCTTTCTTTGTTTCTTTCTTTCTTTGTTTCTTTATTTATTTATTTATTTATTTATTTATTTATTTATTTATTTATTTATTTTATTTATTTATTTATTTACAACAATAATGTTGCGGGAGACCAGGGCAAAGAAAGCTGAACAATCAGCTTGAGGGTGTCCTGGCCACCCTACACGTATGTCAGCGTAAACGGTGGCTAAAACGACTACAACTACAACAACAAAATGCACACATAATATATTGCACATGGCTCATTTCCATGCAAGAAGGAAGCATGCTTGCATAGACAACATAAAGAAACTCAAAAACTTTTCCTTTGAGAACACAATGAAAACGAAAAGAAATAGAGAACGACGTTTTGAAAGCAAGTTCATGGCAAGGCAGTTAGGTGTATTCGCGCGCTACCGTGTAGCGTCCCGGGTGAACCCTTACGTCTCTGCTTCTACGTTCTAAATTGCGGGCTATGCCGCTAAAACACTGTGCGCCGTGCTGCTGTTTTCTTACACGTTCCACTCGGCATGCCCTCAAGTTCGGAGCGTCCCGGCCTCTTGTTCGCGCGTGATCCTCTACTGCTTCGTTCGTTGACAGAACTCAGAACGTACAATAAAAGTAGTTCTGCCTGCTCTAAAGTTACACAGGCCTTGTTTAGACTGCGGCTGCGTTTAGCTCTATTTTGTGACAAATTTTATTCGCTTCGTTGCGATCTCTTTCCTCCGCCCGAGGTCATCTACGGTGGGCACGGGAACAGTACCTTTGGCATGGCTCTCAACCGCTATGTTTTCACTTCACAGGCGCTACTTATTTCCTGGCTTGCCTGGCTATCTACGGAACCTTATGGCGTCATCAACTCCGACTACCAGCGTTTCGAACTCGTGCTGCCTGATGACACCTTGCTCGCCGCGCCCTTCTTCATGTCTGCTCCTGCGCAAGCCGCCCCCTGCTCCCCCTTATGGTCACCAGTGACATCGCCTATCATCGACTGTATAAGACGCCCGCCGGTCCAGTTCGTCTTCAGTGGGCACGGGAACAGTACCTTTGGCATGGCTCTCAACCGCTATGTTTTCACTTCACAGGCGCTACTTATTTCCTGGCTTGCCTGGCTATCTACGGAACCTTATGGCGTCATCAACTCCGACTACCAGCGTTTCGAACTCGTGCTGCCTGATGACACCTTGCTCGCCGCGCCCTTCTTCATGTCTGCTCCTGCGCAAGCCGCCCCCTGCTCCCCCTTATGGTCATCAGTGACATCGCCTATCATCGACTGTATAAGACGCCCGCCGGTCCAGTTCGTCTTCAGTGGGCACGGGAACAGTACTTTTGGCATGGCTCTCAACCGCTATGTTTTCACTTCACAGGCGCTACTTATTTCCTGGCTTGCCTGGCTATCTACGGAACCTTATGGCGTCATCAACTCCGACTACCAGCGTTTCGAACTCGTGCTGCCTGATGACACCTTGCTCGCCGCGCCCTTCTTGATGTCTGCTCGTGCGCAAGCCGCCCCCTGCTCCCCCTTATGGTCACCAGTGACATCGCCTATCATCGACTGTATAAGACGCCCGCCGGTCCAGTTCGTCTTCAGTGGGCACGGGAACAGTACCTTTGGCATGGCTCTCAACCGCTATGTTTTCACATCACAGGTTGGTGCTACTTTTCCCCTGTACGCTAGGAGAAGCGACAATCCGTGTTTGCTTTTGTTCCCGTGCCCAAGAGTGTTATGTGAAACCGCTTGCGAGTGTTTTTCGGTGGCATTTCTTTTGCTGTGCTCGGGGGACGTTGAATCAAACCCTGGCCCTAACACCCGCTCTGAATCTCTGTTGGACATTGAATCCTTGCCAGCTGATCCCGCTGAGCAGACGAGCCTTATTCTCAGGCTGCTAAAAGACATGCACACGCGTTCTCTGCAAACGTCAAAATTCCAAACTGAGATCACTGCTGATGTCAAGGCCATAAGATCCGGACAAAAATCGCTTGAATCGAAAATCTCTGGTATTATGAAAAGACTGGACGTATTAGAGGAAAAGTCGCTAAATGTGGATGAGGTCACCCTGAAAGTTTCTAGCATGGCAAAAACTATTGAAGAAGTAAACGGTCGGAACAGCCTTCTGGAAGCTCGTCTAAATGAGCTGGAAGACCGGTCGCGCCGTGACAACTTAATTTTCCACGGCCTCCCTGATAGCAGTGAGACGTGGCAAGAAACTGAAGCGCACATAGCAAGAATAATCAAGAGCATTACCGACGCAGTTCCGTCAGACGCCATACAACGTGCGCACCGCCTTGGCTCATTCACACCTAATAAATGCCGTCCTGTTATCGCAAAGTTCACCAGCTTTAAAACAAGAGAAAAACTTCTGTCTCTGCGCAGTCAATTGAAGCAAAAAAACATTAGTATAAGCGAGGACTTCTCGCTCGCTACCCGAACCGCACGAAGAAAACTGATAGCTTTCGGTAAGAGCCAGGCAACTTCCCAACCCTTCAAGCTGCGTTACGACAAATTAATCCTTAACGGAAAATGGTACGTGTACAGCGCCAGTACTGATCAAATTCGAGAAATTCAGAAGCCTAGTGATAATCTAGAGCATTCATTCCCTGTTCCGTCTCGTCCTTCTAACTAGCGACGCGAGAGGGGCAGTGGCTCATTTTCTTTTCCCCAAGTTTCAGTTTTTTATACTAACGTGAGAAGTGCCTCTAACAAACATGATGCTTTATCGGCCGCAATTGACACATGTTCTGCGAAAATCATTGCACTTACTGAAACATGGTTACCTGAGCATGTCACGGACCCTGAAGTGTTCAACAGTGCCGTGCAATTTAGTGTTTATCGCTGTGACCGTACTTTACGTAGTGGAGGTGGCGTCCTTTTGGCTATTTCAAATGACATTCCATCTTCTATTATCTGTACCAACGACGAAATCGAGATAGTATGGGCTTCAATAACACTTGACCACAAAAAATTTGTCCTAGGCGTATGCTATCGCTCACCCTCTGCATCATCTACATTTTTTACGGAGCTGCATGATAGTATTAACCTTGTGCGTACGCGTTTTCCTTCATCACCAATTCTACTTATGGGCGATTTTAATCTTCCAAACATAACATGGGACAATCATACTCCTTTGCACGCTCCTTTTTCATCAACAGCTGGTGACTTTTTAGATTTGTGCTCCGTTTTTTCCTTGTCGCAGCTCGTATCTAAACCGACACGTGAATCATCTAACACTGCAAACACCCTTGACCTGATCTTGACATCCCACCCTGACATTATCTCTGAGATCACGCATCTACCTGGCGTAAGCGATCATTGCATCCTAGCATTTTCCATTAACGTTTCCACACCAAGACCGAAGAAACTCAAAAAAATTATACATGTTTACAAAAAAGCAAACTTCACTGCAATAAACGACGAATTAACTGCATTTCTTGATACTTTCCTACTAAATTTTGAAAATCGATCGGTTCAGCACAACTGGGACATGTTTGCCGCTAAAGTTCAGGAATTGACTGAAAAATACATTCCAACTCGCACCATCACCTCCCATTATAATGCTCCATGGTACAATGCTCATTTAAAGCGCCTATCTAACCGCAAAAAACGCCTATATCGCTCCGCAAAACTCATGCCTACTAATGCACGCTGGTCTGCGTATAAAGCTGCGTTTGATACCTACATAACAGCTCTAAAATATGCTAAATCTAACTTTCTATCCAATGTACTTCCTTCTATGCTAAAGAACAACGTCAAAAAGTTTTGGAGTGTAATAAATCCCTCACGCGATGAACATATAACTCTGGAAGACTCATCAGGCACTCGTATACCAATTGATCAATGCGCTGCAGCTCTTAACAACTCATTTGCAAAAAACTTTTCTGCCTCTAGCAATGATCGCCTACCGCCTGCTCACCAATACGATTATGTTGTTATGCCCCCAGTGACTGTTGACATGGACGGTGTTGGGAAGCTAATTGATTCTTTGCACCATCACTCATCGCCTGGTTACGATTCTGTTAACTCAAAATTTCTAAAAAATATCAAAGATGTTAGTTCTATTATCCTAACTAAACTCTTTCAGCAATCACTGGATACATCTACTCTGCCCACACAATGGAAAATCGGGAAGGTTGTTCCACTTCATAAGCCATGCAATAAAAATTTAGCTGCTAATTATCGTCCCATCTCACTCTTAAGCACTAGCTGCAAACTTCTCGAACATATCATTTTCAAACAACTTGTTAACTTTCTCGACTCCAATGCATTTTTCACACCAGCCCAGCATGGATTTAGAAAAACTTTCTCATGTGAATCTCAGCTCGCTCTCTTCACTCATAAACTGCATCGCATTCTTGATCGTTCATCATTTGCCGATTGCATTTTTTTAGACTTCGCCAAAGCATTTGATAAGGTCTCTCATAAACATTTAATCTACAAATTAAGTCTGCTAAACCTGGATACTAACATTCTTAAATGGATTGAATGCTTCCTATCTAACCGTACCCAATTTGTAACCGCTAACGGCCACAATTCAACACTTCAAAATGTAACTTCCGGTGTGCCCCAAGGTTCAGTACTCGGACCTCTTTTGTTCCTTATTTATATTAACGACCTATCTGCCTCGCTATCATCTAACATTCATTTATTTGCTGACGACTGTGTTATATTTCGTGAAATAACCAGTATTGACGATCATACCCATCTTCAGTCTGATCTAACTGCCGTAACTAACTGGTGTGAAAATTGGTTAATGGAACTAAACGTCACTAAATGTAAAGTCATGCGTGTGTCCCGTTCAACTAACAGCATGCACACTTATTACCTTCATAACGTTCCCCTTGAATTTGTTGACTCTTATAAATATCTAGGTGTACATATAACTACTAACTTATCCTGGAACACTCATATCGACTACGTAATTAGGAATGCTAACCGAACCCTAGGCTATTTACGCCGTAACTTTTCAACTGCACCTTCATCTCTAAAAAAGCTTCTTTATACTACCCTTGTACGACCTAAATTAGAATATGCATGCGCTATTTGGGATACTACTACTGACAAATTGATATCTTCATTAGAACTCGTGCAAAATAATTCAGCTCGCTTCATCTTATGTAACTACAATCGAACTGCAAGTGTATCTGCTATGAAAAACAATCTTTCACTCGCATCACTATCTTCCCGTCGTAAAGTCACGCGTCTGGTTCTTTTTCACAAACTATTCCACCATCCAACTCTCCGTAACGAACTCATTTCACAGCCGCAATACATATCGCCTCGAATCGACCATCGTCACAAGGTTGGCCTTGAAACGTGTCACACAAAAAGCTTCTTTCAGTCATTTATTATTCGATCATCCATTGAATGGAACCACCTTCCCGATGCCATCATATCAATTCATGATAATCACTTGTTTAAAGCCGCTTTAACTAATATTGTATAAACTAATTCTCCTCATTTTTATCTTGTGTGCTTTTGCAACATGAGTGCTTGTTAGCCACCCAGGACTTGATTTCTTTTTTTTCTAGATGTTTTGCAACCTTAGTGCACTATTTATTATTGTTTATCATTTGTCTGTGAAAACGTTAGCTGTCTTTGTTAATTTAGCTAAAACTGTATAGCTAAAACTGTATAACTACATGCCTTTTACTGTAATGTTCTAGCTGCTTTTTGTTCTTCTGTCGTTTGTTTTCTTATTTGTAACCACTCCCCTCTTTAATGCCTTTGGCCCTGGGGGTTTCAATAAATAAATAAAATAAAAAAATAAATAACACAATGGGAGCGACACATCGCCGCAATCATCTTAGGGATTCCTCCTATGCTCCTCGCTGAATTCCAATATTAATGATAAAATTGTTTTACTTTCTCTCCTTCAAATGTTCAAACTGATGTGGAAAGGCGCTACAAGTTTCCTAGCTGTACATAAATCTCCATGACGTACTGTTAGCAGTACGGAAACGAGCCTTGTTCAACAGGCAGAAGCAATTGCTTTCTTTTGTAGCACACAACAACATGAGTGCACCCACTCATTGCCATGTACAAATAAATATTTGAGTTGGCATCGCACTGTGTATATTTCCCTTCAACTTGTTCTTGACTTACTTGTTGTTGCAAATTGGCAACATACCCTTTTTATGCTTATAAAAACTTGCAAAAATCCACCATATTTATTTTCGATGGTAGTACAGCTATTCTTATGCTTCCGTGCTACTCTACGAATAATATTATGACGAAACAAAAGATTGTACAGTAAAGGGTTAATTAGTGTGATTATGACATGACATGGCTTAATTAGCTTGATCTTAGCATAGCTTGGCTTGATTGGCTCGACTAAGCATGAATACTGACTAAGAAAATGAAGAAGAAAACGAACAGAGCCAGAGGGCGCGCTGGCCGCTGATGATAGTTTCTTGTAGACTCCACACGGCATAACGAAAAGCTTTACTGTGCCGCTGTGAGGATGCTGATACCCGTGTAATATAATCAGCGTGTGTAATCACATCCCCTCCATCTCAAGCGCGACCACTTGCCATTTTCTTTATGACTTGATGGCAGCGTTCAGAAAAGAAAAGAAAAAAATTACACCATCTCCCTCTAAAGGGCATCATGAGGCGATGCGAAGCCGGAGCACTTGCACGATCGCGTTTCGTTGGCGTTCGTTGGGCATGCTACCAACCTCCCGTCGTGGAACGCGAAGAGGAACACTACGCGCGTCGCGTCTTCCCTCTAGCCTGGCCGTTAATTCTCACAGGGCGAGCGGCGAACGTGGTCGACAGGCGCGCGAGAGCGCAGCGTAGGAGAGGAGAGTGAGGGGGAGGGGACACGCATGCGCTGGCGCTCATCGCGGCGTTGCGCAGGATAGAATTCCGGCATGTCGAGTCCGCATTTCAGAGGAGTGAACCGAAGCAAGCGCTAGACTGAACGCGCTTGAAGGAGAGGAGACTACACTTGAAGGAGAGGAGACTAGAGGAGGAGAGCAGCGCATGCGCCGAGAGAGCAGAAGCGAGAACGCAGGAGAAGCGCAAGCAGGTGCTGGGAGAGAAGTGGAGAGAGTAACGCGCAGCTGTTGGACAGAGGGAAGGAGGAGAGTTGCGCATGCGTAGTGTGAGTGCGGACGCCAGCGCCGTGGGATATACCCCCGAGCAAGAGATGCTTCGCATCTAAAAGGATGATCGCGGAGCTCAAAAGAAGCGGGGGTGTTGTCCGGTTGCCGAATAAGCCTAGCAGACGACAGCCGTGCAGGACTGCTTATAGTGCGCATGCGCGTCCATTCCGCCGCTGCGCTCCGTCGTACGGCGCTTGTAAACTCGGCAGTCGACACTCACGCGTTCAGCTTTAAAAAAAAAATCACAGCATATCCACGGAGTGAATGATGATGAGTGGGCGAAGCTGCGGAGGTTCATCGGTAAACCGTGAATCTTCCGTGAATTCTGCCCAGTACATCATCACCGACGTGAGATCGGGCGCGTTTATACTAAAGGTTCGATGAGTTATGACGACTTGCAGCTCACTTTAATTTTACATGTACGCTGTGAATTTTCATTGTTTAGAAAACCATTGCTTTAGAAAACATCTGGCGTCTTTCGTTAAGCAGCTGGCGTCTTTTCGTTTTGCTTTAGAAACATCTGGCGTTCTTCCGTTTTGCTTTTACAAAACATCTGGCGTCTTTCGTTGGTTTATTTCATCAATCAACGGCGTTTTGAACAAAATTTTTATTGTTTAATCACGCATAGGAGAAATCTCACCAGGCACTACCTTGGAGGTAAAGAATGGCTGCTAATGGGAATGAGAGATAGAAGAAGTCGGCTTTTAGCTACCGCTGCGAATTTTTTATTGTTCAACAACGCACAGGAAAAATCTCCCACCGGCACCACCTTGGAGGTCAAAGCGTAAGATTGGTTACGCACTACGACTATGACTACGACTACGAGGGACGAACGGGTGCCGCCTTAAGGAGCTTCACCCCTAAAATGGGCGGCTGCACTTCTAGAGCTTGGCTGCAATAAGTGCTCTACAAGCTCGAGGGCGCGGGTTCAATTTCCGGCCACGGCAGCCGCATTTCAATGGAAGCGAAATGCAAAGACCACCGGTGTACTTCGATATAAGCGTACGTTTAAGAACACCAGGTGGTCGAATTTTAATCCTGAGTGCCCTACTATGGCGTGCCTCATAATAATGTGGTGGTTTCGGCACGTAAAACCCCAGCAATGAGTGCTGAACCTCTGGACAGATTTGCTAAGTTCTGAAGCTAGCAGGGCTGATAGAAAGACAGTGACAGAAATTCGATATTTTCACTTGCTTCAAGATGCAAACGCGTATATCGCCCCGCCACGGTGGTCTAGTGGTTATGGCGCTCGACTGGTGACCCGAAGGTCGCGGGATCGAATCCCGGCTGCGGCGGCTGCAATTTCGATGGAGGCGAAAATGTTTGAGGCCCGTGTACTTAGATTTAGGTGCACGTTAAAGAACCCCAGGTGGTCGAATTTCCGGAGCCCTCCACTACGGCGTCTCTCATAATCATATCGTGGTTTTGGGACGTTAAACCCCACAAAAAAAACGCGTATATCATCCGGCAGACCCCGCCGATTGTGAGAATCAATTTCATGGCAAGCAGTCAGCGACTGCCAGCCTATGCCGGATTTTTTGCTTTGCGCTTAGCTTTACAAGGGGATCGACGTCTTCGTGTTAATTCACTAGTAGTGCGCATATCGGGGGATTACCAGACAGAGTACACTGGCGTGCGAAGGGTAGCTCATGGTCTGACGCAACGTCGGCACTCTCGTTAGCGAAAAGTCGTCAGTCTTATCGCTACGAAGTTCACACTACGGTTCGATGATATACATATTAGAGCACTGCACGGGCCGTGATTCTCGGCCCAGGCCCGGCCCGGGCCCGGGACTCGTTCAGATTTACCCGCCCAAACCCGACCCGGTGACTCAAAGCGAGACCTGGGCCCGGCCGGAACCCGAGAAAAAATTTCGCCTACCCGGCCCGGCCCGACCCGACCCCAGATCGGGCCCGACAGAGGCCCGAGCCAATAATCTAGGTGGTGTTGCCCAAAGATAGAATCGGCCGCAAGGGCGTTTTAAGCGGCAGATATCTACGCATGCTTGGCGCATGCTTCGCTAGCAAGTATACTTTAACCTACGGTACTTTCTTGTAAAAAGGGGCTGGCTCACCGTGGAAACAGTTGAGAGGATATACTGGATGCGATGAACGTTTGCTCGGCAGTGGTGTACTGTACCCAATTTTCTAGGAATACCATCTATAGGGATCACCAAGAGCGTTTTGTAGCAGATATTGTAGGAAGAAAAATCACAGCATATCCACGGAGTGAATGATGATGAGTGGGCGAAGCTGCGGAGGTTCATCGGTAAACCGTGAATCTTCCGTGAATTCTGCCCAGTACATCATCACCGACGTGAAATCGGGCGCGTTTATACTAAAGGTTCGATGAGTTATGACGACTTGCAGCTAACTTTAATTTTACATGTACGCTGTGAATTTTCATTGTTTAGAAAACCATTGCTTTAGAAAACATCTGGCGTCTTTCGTTAAGCAGCTGGCGTCTTTTCGTTTTGCTTTAGAAACATCTGGCGTTCTTTCGTTTTGCTTTTAGAAAACATCTGGCGTCTTTCGTTGGTTTATTTCATCAATCAACGGCGTTTTGAACAAAATTTTTATTGTTTAATCACGCACAGGAGAAATCTCACCAGGCACAACCTTGGAGGTAAACAATGGCTGCTAATGGGAATGAGAGATAGAAGAAGTCGGTTTTAGCTAACACTTACACTTCTACTTCTACTAACGTTTCCTACTGGAACATGCCAATGGCTGCTAATGGGGAATGAGAGACAGAAGAATTCGGTTTTTAGTTAACGCGCACGCTGCGAATTTTTTATTGTTCAACAACACGCAGGAAAAGTCTCCCACCGGCACCACCTTGGAGGTCAAGATCTGGTACTAGCGTTACGACTGGTTACGCACTACTACGACTACGAGGGACGAACTGGTGCCGCCTTAAGGAGCTTCGCCCCTAAAAGTGATTTCCAGTATGAGTCCGGTTTTGATAAGGAGAGCAATAAAAACAGAGGGGACAGAGAACAGAACGCTCTCTTCACTTTGGCTTTTGCGCTCTCTATTGAAATTTAAATGGACATAAAAGTGAAACAATGAGTCGGCTTAGGTTGATAAACTGTACTCTGAGAAATCTAATATAATGTCATTAGTTTCACCAACAGGGATTCATTAATAAAGGAGGAAATCAAGCTCACATGTTTCATTTTTAAATTTCGCGTCAAAATCTCCACGCGTGACAACACGGATTTCAAAGCGTGTTTTTCGTATTTTGGCGACTTTGGCTAATCGAGATTTCCTGAAGCTTCGTATGTTAAGTCTATTGCCCCCATCGGAAGACAATGCACTTCATTTTTACCGATTAGTAACTGCGTAGTATCTAGCAGAACCCATCAAAATATATGACGCGTTTGATGCGGGAATTTCAAGGTGGCGTTATCAGCCGTAATTTCTTTTTGCGCGTTTTCGCGCTTCCCAAGCGTCTTCCTTCGGCAGGCGTGGTGATTTTGGAATTGTGAAAGAGGAATTTGCTAATACGCCAAAAATCGTTTCTCCCTTTAGTGTCCCTCTAAAGCATGCTCTAACGACAAAGTGCACCCTTCTGTATGTGTAGCACATATATCTTCATCACAGTAGCACCTTGCCATATCAAGAGAAGTAGAGGAAGAAAGTCGAATTGATTACATTTGTTTTAAATACACTAACCTAGATAAAAATTATAACGAACCGCGCTCACCCCGTGCACTTCGGAAATACGTATCAGAAGCCGAATGAAAAAACAAAGCAACTATTTGTCATATCATGTATTTCATATATCACACCACTGCTATTATATACAGTCTATAAGTTTTGTGGCAAAGTTTATAGTTCATTTGTGCGCATGTTATTGTACAAAAAATCAAATTATAAAGATTCCACTATAAGCACACCATGCGCCGTTGCATCACATGTCCTGCCGCGCTAAAGTTTCTTGCGCTGCTTGCGCTAGCCGCAGGGGCGCACATCTGCCTTGAGAAATTTGAAGGCGTCGGCAGTCGTAGTTCTTAACTTCCACCACTGGAGCAAATTTAGGATGTCTTTTTGGACTTCTGCAGAATGAAAATAGCTGTCCAGCTGATCCCTTCATTTCTCTCGTTCCCGAACGATGTGCCACTCTTCAATATAATCTATAAATGGCTCTGAGGGCTTCTCCTTGCAATTTGCAGCAGTGTTTGTTATGCACGGCTTGCACGGGGCTCTTTTTTTCCATATTATAATGGTGTATGCCTTCTTAACGATGTTGTACTGGTAGAAGGTGGCCTACGCTGTTAAGACTACACTGGTAGGACTGGCAGTAGGTAGACGAAGCGATTGCGATCTATTTTCGGGGTTCATTCCAGTTTGGTAATAAAAGTGCGAATAAGGTTCTTGATGCTTACTCATTGGACGCATATGATTCGAGGTAAGGGGACATCCCCCGGCATGGAATTCGTGATTCTTATTTTAAGCCAGATATTTCGCCAATCTAATATACTTTGCCTTTAAACATGAATATACATGTTTAATGTACTTATGCTATTCCTGCACATTCCAACGCTGCCGTGACAGTATCATGTAGCTTTCGCAGTATATAGTGCAGGGGTCTCAAACAGGCGGCCCGCAGACCTCTCGGCCTGCGGCCCGCACATGACTGTCTTCGTCCCATTTTTTTTATTCTTTAAAAGTCCGTTATTGAGCTACACAGGCATGACAGGTCTAAAGTATTTTTTTCGTGAGGCACCACCTGCAGCCACCATCCGTTGATACATAAACGTGAAACAAAACTCTGTATTGCAGAACTGGCGTCCAGAGTTTAATCGTTTCGGAGATAGGTATCGATGTATTGGTGGAAACTTGCCGCCAAATACCCTTGAGAAATGACCCATATATGAAATCTTAAAAAGGCCTTGAAAATGCAAAGCAACGTTAGCTGACATCTGGTAGAACCTATTGCCCCCCTCCACTCCTACCTTCGCCACTGTCCTGGCTTTTGCGGAAGTAAATTTTCGTGAATGCGGCCCTTTAACGGAGGCGAGATTGAGGCCCCTGATATAGCGGTACAAGACGAACGCTCAGATGTTAGCAATGTGGCCACACAAAGCAGGCTGTGCATGGCCATCTCGCGTCACGTGACCTCTGGGAGCCTAGACGGAGGCACAGAAAAAGAATCTCTTTATAGAGATTTTATGCAACGACACTCATTTCGTTTTAGTGGAGGGCTGGAACTTGCAAGAACGCTTCCCTGCCTTGGGGCTCCGTGATCGCGCTTGCGATGATAAGTTATAGCTGTATATTTATTATATTAGATTTATCACTGCGATTACAGAATAATATTTGGTATATAAAATAATAACGAACGCAACCAAAGCGCGGAATAGCGAGATGTTACCTATATAAGCGCCTGGTCCATTTAATTTCAGCTCGCCCGTTTCAGATAAATAAAGTAGCTCCGTACGCAAGAAGCGAAAGAAGATCACTACTTGTCGCTCATAAAATTTTGCCAAATAGCTTGCCCCACATAAACAAAAAAAAAATCGTTTTATCGAGATAAAATGTGAAACGTATGTGTACGTGTAACGTATGAAGAACACACTTGAAAGTACAGACACTAAAGAAAAAATAATTCTTCTATTATCAGTAAATTACTCTTAAAATTCCATAAACACCACGCTCGCGGTGACAAGAGTCCTGGTAAGGGAGAAAACGCCCAAAAAGAAAATGCGGGTGCCGACGCCACTTTGAAAATCGTGCAACAAACACCGTGACGTCATAGATTCTGACGGCGTCTACTGGGATCTACGTACGGTTCCTAATCCGTACAAATTAAGCACATTGACCTCTGAGAGGACCATAAACACATACCAAGTTTCAAGAAGTTTAGTTGAACCAATGTCCCCAAAATACGACAAATACAGTTTGAAATCCGTGACGTCACGCGCGGAGATTTCGGCTCGAGATTTAAAAATGTAACTTTGCCCTTGATTTTCTCCTTATGTAGGTGAAACTATTTATATTCGAGTTCTCAGAGTACACTCTATCAGTCTTTAGCGATTCATGGTACCACTTTAGTGTCCCTTTAAGAAATGAGCAGAGTCCAAGCCCGGCCCGACACGAGCCCGCCACCTGAATCCCGGGCCCGGCCCTAAGCCCGGAGCTTCAGACCCGAGCCCGGCCCGGGCCCGCCATGAAAACCACTTTACCCGGCCCGACCCGGCCCACGGGCCGGGCCGGGCCCGGGTTTTCGGGTAGGCCCGAGGCCGTGCAGTGCTCTACCGCAACCACCTTTCATAGGATGTCTGATGCACGAGGCAGGCACGTGAAAACACGGTACAACGACAGCAGCCCGCGTCGACGCGTTAGAAAAAAAAAGCATGGCCCGAATGTCCTCTGTAATCTAAACGCGAAGGCACACGGAGGCACATAAGAGCCTCGAAGATTCGCGCACACAATCTCGGAGGCTGTGACGCGTCTGTGAAGGTTTATTCTGACATTCGGAAAAATTTGCAGCGCAAAGTAACACAAGGACGAGAAGGGAAGACACAACACGTGCGCTAACTTTCAACAGAAAGGTTTATTTCAACCGAAGCACGAATATATACAGTGGTGATGCTCAAACGCTACAGCCAGATGTCATGCACAGAGAAGTACTTTTTTGTCATTCTGATTTTTACAGGAGACGTGCAGAGAAGTGAAATTTCTTATCATAGCCTTTTATAGAAGATATGCGCACCAACCACAAAAATAATGCATGTTCAAAAAATACAATTCTTTTTCTGACAGGGACAGGGACGGCGTGCTTACACAATCGCTACCCAACTTTGCGATTTTGGCGCCTTCTACTATTAGTCTCGTTAGTTCATCACTGTTAGTCAATAACACCTTGGTGCTTTCAAAAACCGGGGCGCACCCACAAGCTTTGCAGTGCATCGCGAGCCAGCCATCGTTACCCTTCTTTACAAGGTTGGAGTGCTCTCGTAACCTGTCATTCAGACAGCACCCCGTCTGTCCGACGTACTGGGGCTCTTCGATTTTCGGACTTCTGGCAGTTCTCTGGCAGCCAGAGCTAGCCAGAGGGTCAGCTAGGTAGTTCCGGTTGGGACAGGAAACAGCGTCCTGGTCACGTGTGTGGGAAACCCGAGACAACCCGAAGCTGCCCGAAGATTGCAAAATCGAACGCTGGGAGAGCCAGCGTAAACATAAACAAACGCTACCGCCGTGGTAGCAAACGAAACTTTGCGCCGCGTGCGCGTTAGTTTTTTCTGCATTGAACGCTTGAAAATATGTGGCTAGGTTTGCTGAAGAGCTGAAGTGATATTCTCGAGCATACGCATTTGGGATACGGTCACGTACGTTCGCAAAATCGCGCGCAACTCGCCCCGTCCGCGAACAAAACAGCCAGCTGGCGCACGGCGCCACGAAAGCGATGCAATGTGAGCTGCCGCGCCGCTAACGGCTTAACCAGCTCACGTCTGCTTAGTACATGTAACAGTCGCTGCACAACACGACGCGAAAATCTCGCGAAAGTGATCGTGTCCCCAAAAGGGCTCGAGGATCTATCGCGCACTACGTCGCACGTACACGCGTTGACCAGCTTGCGTTTTGTCATAACTTGAGACATGCGGCGGTATCGGTACCACGAGTGCACGTTATATCTAGAACAAACTTCTGTTTGACGCGTCTTCGACTCGTTTTGGCAGATGTTGCCTGAGCCTCTTTTCCAGTCCTAAGTGGCACTCCAAAAATCTCCTGTAGCTCAGCTTTTATTTGAGCTACTAGGTGATAACCGCGAACATACTACATGGCATTATTACTACGAGGTGGAAAAAGACAAAGCCGACGATGAAATAAGCAACGAAAGGATGTATACATTTCTGAATTCATCTCCGTTTTTTTCACATCGACGTGTCGTAGCATAACATAATACCAATCCTCATATACTGGCCCGTAGATCGAAGTACGCTCGCACACCGTTCGCGACCAACGAGCATCACACAAAAAACAATGTCGCGATCGCTTTTAGCTAATCAGTGCATTTTATCAACATCGAAGACCTAGTTGAAATAGTTAAGTTCTGACGGAGTTCACGCACGCAAACATACGACGGAGCGAAATAACTAGTTCGATCACAATCGTCTTCGCTAAGTGCACAAAAAGCACACACGACACCATAATCGAATACTACTACGAAAAAATAAACTCGAAAGGTGTCTCCATGCGTGTGTGCGAACGTGTACATAACTTTTGGGACATGTATACGTGCACGACGCACTTAGAACGCCACAGTTAGCCGCGTTGTTCACGGAAGGAAACTTCACGGGGCACATAAGAAAAGCAATAAACATAAGCTCCAAATGCTCGCCGCAACTCGTAATCGCGCCATCTCGCGAGGCGGAACGGCGCCGAGCGTAAGCACATGCGAAGGTGTGTAGTCCCCAAGCGCCCGCATTGCAATCCGTCGAGTCCTCACAAAGATGACGGTGAGCGCGTATCACCGCTTTTCGGCTTCTGCTAGCCCGAAACCTTCCAGAGAGCTTCCACGACTAAATTGTCCTGGAAGCTTCTGGCGACACTCGGGCTCCCCGCGGATCGCCAGAACCGTCCAACCCGAGAAAAACGAACGCCAACCGGAAGTGCGCCGTGGGGGGGGACGGAGCAACCGGAGAAAAACGAGCGCGCTCTGGCTGGCTCTGGCAGCCCGCGGGTAGCCAGAAGTGGAAAATCGAAGAGCCCCACTGCTTTCCGCAAGAGAGGGGAATCTGATACACCACCGCCTCTCTACAGTCCACGAACTGAGTCCTATGTCTTATCTTGCAAGCAGAGGCGTTTTGCGGTGCTGGACTACTCAGTCTGCAAATAGAATTAAGCTTGCACGGGGCGGAAAAAACTACCTGCACATTAGCACGTGACGCCACCCGTTTTATGTTATGCGAGATTTTGTGCATGTACGGCACAACAGCTATCTTGTTTCGCGCGGCATCAGCGTTGGAACGACGACCTTGATTAGCGTGCCGGTATTTCTTAATCAAGGCCTCGGCGACTGACACCTGGACGTGCACGGGATAGCCAGCTTCCGAGAGGCGGGAGGACTGCTTCCAGAGACTGTCCTTTACACAGTGTTCACAAGATTTGCTGATAGCGTTATCTAGGCAGTGTCTGACGATGCTTCTTTTTACGTGTTTGGTGTGAGATGAGCTCGGCAAGAACTGCTTGTTGCCCCTTGGATCATACTGCCAGCAGGTCCGGTTATCACGGAACGTGAACTTGATATCAAGGAAGCGGAGCTTTCCATCATTAGTAGGCAGTTCATGCGTTAATGACAAAGGGTCTAGGCACTGTCGGAACAAGTTGAGCACGTTAGCAATTGGAGGTTCAGAGGGAACTCGGTCGCGTTTAAAAATGATCAGGTAATCGTCGACGTACCTAAAGATTCGCCACGTGCCTACTTCAGAGGACAAGCTCAGTAGCTTTTTGTCAAGGTGGGCTAAATATAAGTCACTGAGAAGCGGAGCGATACAAGACCGGATACAAACTCCTTGTTTTTGAATAAAAGGCTTATCGTCCCAGAGGATGAACGTTGACTTCAGATAAATTGATAAAAGTTCTAAAAAGCCTCTTCACGACACCCCTGAAGCATCCTTTAAGTCAATCCACCCAAAGCTTTTGATACTGTCACTAATACATGTCAGCAGTTGGTCATGAGGTAGGGAGTAGTGCAGATCCTTTATGTCAATGGAGAAGGCATACAGACCTCCGTTACTAAGAGGGCTGATAGCTTTGAGCACATCATTGGAATTCTTCACTAAGAAAGGGTCGTCGATTTGCAACAGCTTGGGCTTATCCTGTATGAACAGAGCCACTGACTTTTGCCACGTATCATTTTCAGACACAATTACGCGGAAAGGAACCTCCGGTGTGTGCGTCTTGGCGCTAAAAAATACTTCGAGAAAATCTTTTTTGCTTTTAGCAAGTCTAGAACTAAGGCTAGAAAGTTTGAGTCTTTCGCACAAATCCCCAGCGCAGCTTTTAACCTTGTTCATTGAAACATCGACACGATTCTCGAAGACTGTCAAGACTGCCTCAGAGGCTTTCGAATTGTACAGCTCACCGGTGAACACAGCAAATCCACCTTCCTTGTCGGCCGGAAGCACGCGCAGGGAATGTTCTTTCAGGTAGACGAGTACACGTTTGAGAGGAACCTTGGAAGGCGCTTGCTTGCATTTGGATAGGACGTCGACGCCCTCAGAGATGCACCTCTTATCCTCGGATTCCAAGCACTCTCCCCCCGAGCTGCTGTCGTTTGTACGTCGTGTATCCCGCCAGGCTCCGGAATCCGAGGATAAGAGGTGCATCTCTGAGGGCGTCGACGTCCTGTCCAAATGCAAGCAAGCGCCTTCCAAGGTTCCTCTCAAACGTGTACTCGTCTACCTGAAAGAACATTCCCTGCGCGTGCTTCCGGCCGACAAGGAAGGTGGATTTGCTGTGTTCACCGGTGAGCTGTACAATTCGAAAGCCTCTGAGGCAGTCTTGACAGTCTTCGAGAATCGTGTCGATGTTTCAATGAACAAGGTTAAAAGCTGCGCTGGGGATTTGTGCGAAAGACTCAAACTTTCTAGCCTTAGTTCTAGACTTGCTAAAAGCAAAAAAGATTTTCTCGAAGTATTTTTTAGCGCCAAGACGCACAAACCGGAGGTTCCTTTCCGCATAATTGTGTCTGAAAATGATACGTGGCAAAAGTCAGTGGCTCTGTTAATACAGGATAAGCTCAATCTGTTGCAAATCGACGACCCTTAGTGAAAAATTCCAATGATGTACTCAAAGCTATCAGCCCTCTTAGTAACGAAGGTCTGTATGCCTTCTCCATTGACATAAAGGATCTGTACTACTCCCTACCTCATGACCAACTGCTGTCATGTATTAGTGACAGTATCAAAAGCTTTGTGTGGATTGACTTCAAGGATGCTTCAGGGGTGTCGTCAAGAGACTTTTTAGAACTTTTATCATTTTATCTCAAGCCTCCTCTGGGACGATAATCCTCTGGGACGATAAGCCTCCTGGGACGTTCATCCTCTGGGACGATAAGCCTTTTATTCAAAAACAAGGAGTTTGTATCGGGTCTTGTATCGCTCCGCTTCTCAGTGACTTATTTTTAGCCCACCTTGACAAAAAGCTACTTAGCTTGTCCTCTGACGTAGGCACGTGGCGAATCTTTAGGTACGTCGACGATTACCTGATCATTTTCAAACGCGACCGAGTTCCCTCTGAACCTCCAATTGCTAACGTACTGAACTTGTTCCGACAGTGCCTAGACCCTTTGTCATTAACGCATGAACTGCCTACTAATGATGGAAAGCTCCGCTTCCTTGATATCAAGTACACGTTCCGTGATAACCGGACCTGCTGGCAGTATGATCCAAGGGGCAACAAGCAGTTCTTGCCGTTCAGCTCATCTCACACCAAACTCGTAAAAAGAAGCATCGTCAGACACTGCCTAGATAACGCTATCAGCAAATCTTGTGAACACTGTGTAAAGGACAGTCTCTGGATGCAGTCCTCCCGCCTCTCGGAAGCTGGCTATCCCGTGCACGTCCAGGTGTCAGTCGCCGAGGCCTTGATTAAGAAATACCGGCACGCTAATCAAGGTCATCGTTCCAACGCTGATGCCGCGCCAAACAAGATAGCTGTTGTGCCGTACATGCACAAAATCTCGCATAACATAAAACGGGTGGCGTCACGTGCTAATGTGCAGGTAGTTTTTTCCGCCCCGTGCAAGCTTGATTCTATTTGCAGACTGAGTAGTCCAGCACCGCAAAACGCCTCTGCTTGCAAGATAAGACATGGGACTCAGTTCGTGGACTGTAGAGAGGCGGTGGTGTATCAGATTCCCCTCTCTTGCGGAAAGCAGTACGTCGGACAGACGGGGCGCTGTCTGAATGACAGGTTACGAGAGCACTCCAACCTTGTAAAGAAGGGTAACGATGGCTGGCTCGCGATGCACTGCAAAGCTTGTTGGTGCGCCCCGGTTTTTGAGAGCACCAAGGTGTTATTGACTAACCGTGATGAACTAACGAGACTAATAGTAGAAGGCGCCAAAATCGCAAAGTTGGGTAGCGATTGTGTAAGCACGCCGTCCCTGTCCCTGTCAGAAAAAGAATTGTATTTTTTGAACATGCATTTATTTTGTGGTTGTTGCGCATATCTTCTATAAAAGGCTATGATAAGAAATTTCACTTCTCTGCACGTCTCCTGTAAAAATCAGAATGACAAAAACGTACTTCTCTGCGCATGACATCTGGCTGTAGCGTTTGAGCATCACCATTGTATATATTCGTGCTTCGTTGAAATAAACCTTTCTGTTGAAAGTTAGCGCACGTGTTGTGTCCTCCCTTCTCGTCCTTGTGTTATTTTGCGCTGCAAATTTTTCCTAATGTTACCAACAAGGCCGAATTTCTCCCCTTGTTTATTCTGACCGTAAGAATAGTGTTATTCTTACACCGTGATTCTGACAATTTGGCGGAGCGGCGCGCATGTCCACGTTTGCGTTCCCGCGTTCTCACGTGCTTGGCGCGTCTTCCGCGACAGTGCGAACAGTACCTCTTCGTACCTGGGCAGTAGCGTACGTTCGTATTAAACGTCACTGGGTGAAAATCGGTTCGCAACAACCGTACTCCATTACATTGCAGGCCAGTGGGTAGACATGTGCGCCGGACCCAAAATCACCGGCGGCGGTGCGCCCGTGTTTCCACCTCCGGCGGCGGCGCGTGAACGGCGCGGGGTTCATGGGACCAGCGGCGGCGCGGCGCGGGAGGGGGGGGGGGCGAAGCAGTGAATGCGATAAGTACACGCCGTAATGTTATATGAACGAGGGCTAGCAGCTAACTCTTTTTGCTCCGATCTCACTTAACTCCACAAAACGCTGGTGTATGGCAATACGGCCGCTCCCGGGAGAGGAGCGGTTTTCGGTCAGTTTGTCGTATCAGTTGTCCGAGCGCGAAGCAATGAGATCACAGCTCTTACAACGCTCACAGCGCGTAGAAGATATACGAGACGTTCGCTGGGGGATGTCTGCCGAAATAGCGCGCGTGCCAGCGCTCTCGACGGCACCCTTATAGTCAAAATTCACAGTTGCTGCTCGAGTTACGCAGTTCCCTCTCCCCAGACATCCCTTCCTGCTCCTTCGCCCAGCAATTGACGGGCGGGCGTTTCCTTCTGCTTGAGGAGCAATCGATGGCAGGCCTCGCACCTGAGTTATTGTTATTCCGCGTGACGGAGATGGCCAGCTTCATCTCTGCTCTAGCCATGTTCCTTGCCAACGCTCGCGAGCTTTTCCTCGCGGGTAGATCATACAAGGCGCGGAGCGATGTTATCGATTTAGAGTTTATACGGAACATGACGGCGACGGTGAAAACCTGTCCTGAGTGTCTATACAATTGCTAACGCAATAAAAAATATACGAAAAACCGTCGAAGCGGACTCGCCTTTTTCCTGGAAAGCTGCATCGCCTCCGCTATAAAGAGTGCGTCCGTTGAAAGAATCGTATGATCCGGCGCCTTTTCAATTGGTTTCGTTCTCGCCTTCACTACTCTTCTTACAGGGGGCATCTCCTCGCTACTTATTTCTTCATAAAGCACGCGTACAATGTCAGCACTAAGCGTTAAACCAATCATGATTTCGTGCTTGTCGGCTACAGTGTGTTATCTCTGCATGCGCGGTCGCAAACGCACAAAATGGACCGAAATCAGTTAATCGCGCACGATAGTCGTGCGAGAGAAGCAAGAGCGGGTGGGCGGCTGCGTAGCAAAGCAGTATGGGAGACAATTCACAACTCTTATTTCTCGTATATGGACCAGTCGAGAGTATGTACCCTGATGACGTCACGTGAATCACTGTTCTGGCATCACGAAATGCACCAAAAGACAAGAAACGCCAAGAGAGAATAACGCGCTCGTTGTTTTTGTTTTTTGTTGTATTTTCAGAAGCTGTTAGGGGCCCTTTATAAAAACAGGGCATGCAAACACTGAAACAGCAGAGTAGGGAAGACACCACAAACGCCACTAACAACTGAAAAATCACACAGCGGAGGAACCGAAGGTAGACACAAATATTTGTCTGCGCATTCCCACGTAAGAGGTCATACCTATCAATCAAGTGCGAGTAGTGGTCTACGTGAGAGATAGCTGTTCACTCTCTCGACTTTTCTCTTTCGTCCGTGTTTCCACGTCATGTCTTCTTAACATGAATACCTACCAACTGGCTCAGCTATATTCTAAGTTTGCCATTCTTTTTACTTTTTAGTTCTGTATTTATTTATTGATTTACTCGAGTAAGAATGGAAGGAAAATGTGTACTAACGCACCGATATTATATATATATATATATATATATATATATATATATATATATATATATATATATATATATATATATATTGCTTACCTATTTTATTTATTTATGCACAGTGTACGAGGTCCAAGACTCCAACAATATACTATCCAACGAGTTGGGTCTTCGCCCTTTAGGCTGGAAGACGCGGCAGCGTTAAGATCAGGCAATACGCGTGATATTTCTGGAGCAGAAAAAGATACTACAACTTCTGGGGAGCTATTCTCGATGCGTTCATCCAAATGAGATGTCCACAGTCCATTTCGGCAGAGCGCATTCAGTGATTCGAACAAGCGGTGAGCCGTGATGTCACCTCGCTCTTGACCACATCGCCGCACCGAACCCGCCAGAACATTCCTAGCGTAAGAAGAGAGTGGACGAAATGCACAGAAACGGAAACTTTTCAAGATTGAATTTGCGTATGGATGTGTCCCAGATGTTTGGCAACGATGCAGGGAATGTGTACCGACCTTACAGCTGCATTAGGCGGGCGGCCGCATTATACATAAATCGATGGCTAACACGATCAAGCGACATGTGCACCGAAAATCGGATCTCTGAGGGCTGCGTTCGTTGCATTGAAGCGCATTCCCTCCCTATCATTTGTGTCGAGAGTTTGAAATCTTTGTGATATCATGATGGCGCTCCAGAACAAGAACCGGAAACAGGGGGCGCGCTTCCTGCCGAGCTACGCTAATCAGCGGCCGCTGAAATGGGCAGTTCATTACACAGACACATCTAGAAGAGCTCCTCCGGCGAAGTGCTGTATTTTGTTTCGCGATTCCACATTCGAATTAAAAGCAAGCACTAACGGCGGCGCGCCGCAATTATTGCGCGGCGGCGGCGGCGGCGTGATCTTTCTTAGGACTTCGGCGGCGGCGCGAGCGGCGTGACCGAAAACAGGCGGCGGCGGCGGCGGCGCGGCGCGGCGCGGTGGCGCACACCTCTACCAATGGGCCGCCGAGACCAACGAAAAGGTTGTATGACCCCTAAATTCGTATGAGCTGTGATCGTATCACCGAGGTTTCACTGTATCATTTTCGCAAAAAGATGCTCTTTCTTACATAATTTAAAGGTAATATTCGAATTCCGTGTTGCGCGTTGTACTTATGAGCACTAAATTTGTTGTTAGCGATTACTTACTATACAATAATATTCAGCAGACGTCGACACGTTCGACGTCATCGACCTACCACGTGACCTCTGCTTTGGATTCTACGTGACCTCTGCCAGCAGTGACGAAGCGGGAAAGCTGCGCCGCTGCTCTTCGGCGGCCACGGCTAACACGCTGATGCGCAGTTAGTTTTCATCCGATGGTTGGCCTAGTCTGCTGCATTCCGTTCCTTGCAAGTTTTTTTAGATGCGAAGGAGCTTTTGCTCGGGGCTGTGTCCCTCCCTCCATTAGCGTCCTTCCACTCCCCCACTGCGCATGCGCCAACTCTCCCCCTCCTCATCCTCTGGCGCAGGTGGTGTGACCGCTGGCCTCCGCTTCGTTTCTCCTCTCCCGTTCTCTCTCTCCGACGCAGTTGTGCGCTCATATATCATGCGGCGCGCGGTCGCTCCGTTGCACTCTCCTTCGCAATGGCGCTATGGCACCGTTTTCAAAAAGTTACACCATCTCCCGCTAAAGGGAACCATGTGTGCTGGCACGCGCTAGCGCGTTCGGGCCTGTGTAAGGCGCTGGGTAAGACGCTATGGCCTCTCCCACTTACACTCTCTCAGCAATCATGTGATGGCGTCGGGGAACGAGATTCTGCAGACGCGCAATGAACCAACGCGTTCTATCCTAGTCAGAACCAGTGTTGCGGAGTTGCCATTCCGGAATTGGAATGACTCTGGAATCATTCCACAATTTTGCGACCCCGGAATGGAACGGGAGCAACAATTGGAGGAATTAAATGGGAATGGAATTAAGCGCCTTTTGCACGGAATGGAATGGGAATGGAATGACGTCTTTTTCGGAAAATAGAGCACGTTTTCGTCTACGCGTTGTTTTTCAAACTTAAAACATTAGTAAGTCAGAGCCTCAAATTTAAGAATAAAGCAGTATATTTAAAATGGCTTGGCTGATTACAAGCACGGTACATTTATAAGCAACGCGCCTGCTACAATTATGTCCTTACATAGACTGTGTTTCTCCGAGGTTAGTCTGTATTCTTCGCGTAACCGCGGCTCTATGCCGTTGGTATCCGTCGTGCGGAACTACGGCGTAGGCATACCCCGTTACGCCGTCTGAATCTTTCTTCCTTCGGCGGCGCTCTAGCCGCCTGCTGTCACCCCACCCTTCACTTCTTTTTATTTGATTCTGGTGCCCGAGCGGTGCACGGTTTCAACTAATACCAGAAGATCTAGAGGGTTTTGTCCCCCATTAATCAAATATTAGTTTTCTCCATATTCACGACCGCTCCAGACGCGTGGCAAAACTACTTAGTCTTCTTGAACACTATCTTGTCAGCATGAAAATGCCCAATGCCTTCATTTTAGCATTAAAGGGGAACTCCGGTGCATTTTCGACCGTATTGAGATAATGCCGTTTTCAAATAGTATAAACAGTCCTGTAACAGCAAGGGTGCTTCATTTTGCGGAAAGACTCGTCAATAATTTTAAATAAGGATTAAACGAGGAGTCGAAACCGAAACAGGGAGCTGAGCTGCTCCGTGCTGGGTATGCGATGACGTCACGAAGTCAGCTACACACCGCCACGGCTGGCCAGGGTGTAAACATAGCACATGTGCTTCCTCTAACGCGCGAAAAGCAAGCTGGCGATGTCATCGACGCGGAATCAAGCTGTGCCAGCCCGTCTCAACTTACCAGTGAAGAGTTCAGCGATGATTGCAGCTACTATATGAGCGCGGAAGCATCGCCTTTTGATTTCGACCTGCCGGCGCGTGAAGAAGCTGACGTGCCCCGCATCGATCTCCTCGTTGCTCAATATTGTGCTTGCTTACTGTAAAACCCGATGTCAACGACGACGAAGACGCTAGCAGCTAACAAAACCGAATGACTTTACTCGCGTCGTCGCCGCCTCGTAGAAGAAAGCGCGCGCTGCAACCGTATGCTGGGCGAGGCGGGATTCGAAAAGAGCAGGCACGTTACGTCACACACACAGGGTGGCCCGCGTTAACAGGAGTGATTGCGGAATTGGCTAAAAAAAATTAAAATTCGTTTTCTAAAAAACTGAACGACTTGCGGTTGTATAATTTGGCACATATCATCAGGGTACCGAAAAGAACATATGTTTAAAGTTTAATTCAAATCGGTGAATATCGAAAAATCCCCGGAGTTCCCCTTTAACACATTTAAACTTAAAGGGACTGACAACCAATTTTTAGGGCACCTATTTTCTTTCGCGCACCGGAAAGCTAACTGGTCAGAGTGTGTAGTCACGGAATGGTAACCTGGAAAACACCGTGAAACATTTTTAATCACAATTTTTCTATCTGCGGCGCATATGAAGTCTTATACACACTTGACAACGCATGCTGCCAACAGTGAGCGTGAGAGCGGTTCGTGTCCGAGCGCGCCAGTTTACTGCGCATGCTTGCACACCGCGCGCATGCGCCGCGGCTCGACATGGGCAACTGGCGGCCGCGAAGGCAGCGCTTTTCAACGTTCAACTCCTTTTACCTCGTAGGCAGCACAGAACAGAGCGGGGGTAGATAATATTATACATACTCTAACTTTGAGGACGAGTTATGGCGCTCATGACAGCACCAGACTACGTGACTACGTACAGCGAAGTGACCGAGTTCATATTCCAGCTACAAGGCGCTTCCGCTAGGGTGCGCGACATACCGAATTTTATTTACCTTTAAGCACGATTTAGAAATAGAAATCCAACTCACAACGCGAAAAGGACGCTGGAACCTGTCACTGTATTTTACGGTCTTTTCATTTCTACCAGGATCTAATCACATGTTCTGCCCAGTTGTCAGTCCCTTTAAACAAAACTAAAACATCACCATTCGTTCAAGCATGCTGACCATGCAAATACTATAGGTAGCGAAAGAACTGCCCCTATGAGAATTAGTAGGGTGGTTTTACTGCACGAGATATGTCACCAAGCTACTATCCCTCGACCTTAATTGGTAACGTGTTTTGCGTACTTTCGCAGTTCTTAATGCATCTGATCAGCTTTATGGGGCGTTCATTCTTAACGCGATAAAACTATCAAAATGTCTTTCCTACGTTGAGGAATTACAGGAATGGAATTGAACTGGCCGGCCATTCCCGGAGTGGGAATGGGCTAAGTTTTTTTCATTCCGAGGAATTGAAAGGAATGGAACTGCGGCAAGTTCTAATTCCCCGGTATGGAATTGGAATGGAATGGAGGCGCCCATTCCGCAGCACTGGTCAGAACGCGCTGGCACGCACTAGCGCGTTCGGGCCTATGTAAGGGGTTAGGTAAGACGCTGTGGCCTCTCCCCCTTACACTCTCTCAGCAATCACGTGATGGCGTCGGGGAACGAGATCCTGCAGACGCGCGATGAACCCACGGGCTCCCGCGTGGCGTGCTCCAACAAGAGTTCGGGACGAGTAACTGCAACAGCAACTACAGTGAATTCATGGTGTGCTCCACTTGCAAGGACGCGTTAACATCGGGCAAGCTGCCCGTGATGAACGGAACTTTAAGTCGACCCATGCGCTGCTTTGCATCCCCACATCGTTCCCTTTAGTGGGAGATGGTGCAACTTTTTTCTTGCAATTCACTCATGCAGCCACATTCTAGTTATGGTAGGTAGTCGCTGTACTGCTGTATGGTGCCGCAGGACCTCTGGTACCGGCGGAGGCATCGATTTCTGCAGTTTCCCCGGCGATGACAGGTAGATCCGTTTTGCAGATGCGTGCATAGTTGTTATTTTCGGTGGGTGATTGCGTTCCCCTGCTTTGTTGCCACTGTGGTTGCTGTGAATTTATGCAAGTATACATTTGTACTCATCCTACGCGTAATCGAATGCTTACGCTTCTCTCGACTTCCACTCTCTAACGTGATTTTTTTGCGTAAACTCCCACCTGCTTGGTGTCTTCAGCTTGACTGTAGTACGCTGTAAAATACATAAAAACCTAGGGGTGTGAAGCCGGCCTCGTCGAAAGCAAGGGCTCAAATTCGAATGTGTCCATGTCACTGTAGGAGCTAATGCTTTGCTTTCCACGAAATGATTTCTTCGATGTAGGCGACCGTCATGTCTTTGTTCACGTACTTATACTCGTTGCTGAAATTTGTGCGCAGTGGCTATTCTGTGGTCCAGACCACAGAATACAGTGCAGCTTTATTCTGCGCACCAGACCACAGAATAGAGTCCCAATCTATTCTGTGGACCAGACCACAGGGTAAACTGCAGCTTTGTTCTGTGAACTAGACCACAAAATAAATTGCTTTATTTTGTGGACCACACCAAAGAGACTTGTGCTGTGGACCGTGCGCACCAGACATCGCTGTAGCCCAAACAGCCCAGCTCTCTTGACGACGAGTTTCTCTCACAAATTGGTAGGGTTTATTCTGTGGTCTAATTCACAGAAAAATTGGCCGCGTATCTGCGTGCTTCGCTGCAAATGTCGTCTAAAGACGATAGAAGAGGCGCTGCGTGAGATATGGACGCCATCTGGCAATACGTCGGGAAACATGAGTGCTGTGTTGCGGGCTGGTAGTCCCGGCGCAGCGGCAGGCGAAGACCGGCGGTGACCAACGCGACCGGTGGGGACGCCGGCCAGCCCGAACACGCTGTTTGGCGCGATGCGCCGAAGGCATGAAACGTCCGCACTCAACGAGTACTCTCCACAAACTCTCTTACTTACACGTCGCCTGGGTAAAACAGGAATGCCAGAGCGGCGCCCCCTGTCATTCGTACAATGCAATACTGAACCGAAACCGAAACACAACATGAGCTTGTGCAGAGGGCACGGAGGAAGACAAGTTTCAGCGCAGTCGCATTTTCAGCGCACCTTAAGAAACTAGGGTTGTAACATTGTAGGGCGAGTAGGGCCAGAAGGACCGTCAAGACGAAAACCTGCCTCCTCAGTCGTATTCGCCCGGAACTTTGGTGTGGCTTCGTGTTCCCTCCTCCGCTCCTGGCCTTTCCACAAAGCTACTGCCTAAGTACGAAGGTTTTCATTTTCATTTCCTTCTTCCTTTTAAGAATCACACCCCCCCCCCCCTACCGCGTCCTATGTCAAGCATCCCCAGTTAACCATATGATTGAGCCTGTTCAATCATCTACGGGCCGCCTTTGTCGCGGCTGCGTCACTGTTCACGTCGATCGACTAAAGCCGCATTAGGACCCACCAGTTGTACCTGTTCCTTAGGTCGCCAGGATGGCTCCTTCTCCGCGGGGGAGTAATTTGTAACATGGTAGGGCGCAGACAAGAACGCCTGCGAAAGAAGAAGACGAAGACGGTTGTTGTTGGCGCTCGCGCTTGCTCGGCTTGGACCGCTGATCGCTTCAGCTGTGGCAATCTTTTAATAAACGCGTTACTGTCTCAACGTTAAACGCATACCATCAAGGTCTTTAAAATTCCGTATCTATGTATTTTCCATTAAAGAAACACACCACCTAATACTTACCTAATGATGTTACGCCTCAGATATGCGTAATATTTACTTTTTGATCGACAACGTTCACAAGTATGAACAGCCATACCAGTTCAAGATGGGTGGGCGGTAAGCAAGTGGTTCAACTTTGGCCGGTTGGCTGAATTGGGTGACGTGCCGACAAACAGAAAGACAGAAAGACAGACCAAAATTTCTGCGTTTAAGTTCCCCAAGAAAGACTATCGTCTTTAATAAGCACTGACTGCGCCCTCCTCTCTTGACAGCTTCTCTCGCGAATCGCAATATTCGCTCGCAGCTTTGTGAATAAGTCCGGACCAAGGAGGCCATTTCCGGGCATAGTACGCGAGATCGAAGACGCTTATGCGTGAAAGGTTCGAAATACGAAGGCGAAGCCCACCTTTGGCATGCTTGCTGGTCAGCTTGCTGGTTGGTGGCATGCTTGCTGGTTGTGGTGGCATGCTTGCTGATGCCAAAGCAGGTAAACTTGTCGTGAATTGAAGCAGCAAAAAGAAGGCGTATTATAACAAATGACAGCGGTTCTAAAAATTTCTGGACCTGATCTATCAAGTGCGGAACACTTAAGTCACTTTCACCACAGTTCATTTGTGTCATGCAAAAAGAAAATGTGCACTAAGATCTGCACGGGAGACTGAAATTTTGAGCGATCTCCCCGATTGTGCGAACACAGCCACAGATCTCCTTAAGAACAGCGTCAACGCCACCGCGAGAAGGGGATCATAAAGACAAAGGGCGACACTACTAAAATACTCTGGCCCTCCTGGCCCTGATCTCTCGCGTCAGGACACACTTCAGTCACTTTCACCGCAGTGCACTAGTGTCGTGCAAAAAAAGTGCACTGAGATTGGCAAGGGGCTACTTTGGCTGTTTCTGTAAAGTTTTCAGACGTTGACGATCATACAAGTACTCGCAATTATACGGCTCGTGCAAGTGTATCTAATTAAGTGACAAAGTGTGCTGTGTCCAGTGACAGCTAGTAGGTTGTCGCCAATCTTATTGCGCTTTTTTTTTGCATGACGCAGGTGTAATGCGGCGAAAGTGGCTTAATTAAGCGTTGCGTACTCGATGGATCAAGGCCAGAAAATTTTATACACGCTGTCATTTGTTATTATTGTTTTCTTTTCGCGTGGCGTTAGCGTTCTTTTACGGGTGATTTATGGCCGCGCCCATTCAGAAGGATTGCTAAAAATACGTATCTCCCGTGCAAATGTTAGTGCACTTTTTTACATGACAGAAACGTACTGTGGTGAAAGTGACTTTAGTGTTCCGCACGCGATAGATCAGGTTCACGAAATTCTAGAACCGCTGTCATTTGTTATCACCGTTTTGCTGCTTCCGTTTACAATAACAAGTTTATCTGCGGCTGATATCAATACTGGCATATGTCAAAACATTGGAATCTTTCACGCATACATGATACGCGTCTTCAATAGCGATTCACAAAACGGCGATCACATATTGAGATTCGCGAGAGAAGCTGTCGTCAAGGGAGCTCGAGCGTTGGCAAATGGAAGTCTTAATGGGGTGGGTTCAGTTCCTTCTGAGGGCATTAACAGTGCCTGTTCTGTGGACCAGACCACAGAATGAACCCTCGCAATTTGTGACAGAAAACCGTCGTCAAGAGAAGTGGGCTGCTTGGGCTACAGAACATTTCTGCACAGACCACAGCGCGCAAGTTTATTGTGTGGTCCACAGAATAAAGCTGCACTCTATTCTGTGGTCTGGTCCACAGAATAAAGCTGCACTCTATTCTGTGGTCTGGACCACAGAATAGTCACTGCGAAATTTGTGAGCATCACTGTTGCTTTCCCTCCCCGCAACTCGGCTACTCCTCTGGCGACGCAAATCTCGCTGTTAATCAACTGGTGCTGGTGGCCTTCAACTACGCCTTCCAGGTCTGCTGATTTCTGAATGCCGGTGGAAATGATGACGCTGGAGCGAGGGGGAATCGTCACCTGGTCTTCCAGCACATTCAAGGCGTGCTTTCCTGGCGGAGTGTGCGGCGGCAGTGCTTTTTCCGTGGATAGTGTTATCGACTTGGATCTCAGGTCGATGACTGCACCATGAAGGCCTAGAAGTCCATACCAAGGAACATCTCTCGAGCAACGCAGCAGGACTACGAAGCTCGCGGGATAAATCCGTTTGTTAATGGTGAGTCTCGCTGTGCAGATTCCCTCGGGCGTTACTAGGTGACCACCAGCTGCCCGGATTTCGGGGCCTTCCCAGGCTGTCCTAACTTTCTTCAGCTTCGTGGCGAACGGTGCACTGATGACACAATAGTCAGCTCCGATGTCGACAAGAGCTGTGACGCTGCGGTAGTCGGTAAGAACGTCAAGGTCGCTAATTCGTCGTCTTGCGTTGCAGTTAGGTCGTGGCGTGTGGTCACGGCTACGTCGGTTTGTTCCGCTGCTTCCACGTTGCGTCGTCAGGTCTACTTCGGTCCGCGAGGTTTCGTTGTCAGGGCTCTGTCTGGTTCGCGTCGTGTCCTAAAGTTTCGTCGTGGCGTCGGTGGCGGCGGAGGATCTTCGGTATTTCGTCGTGCAGCAACCGCACCTCCATCGGTTGCTGCCCTTAGTTTTCCGGATGCGGGCTAGGTGACCGGCCCCGGGTTGGGCCAGTGTATTGTCGGCGTTGGGGAGAGGCGTAGCGGCCAGGCGACGGCGATCGGGAAGGTTCTCGGGGGGTCTTCTGCGTTTCTGCCAGATAGTCGGCGATGTCACGTGGCCGTTCACTCCGCTGGGGACGCGGCGCGTCAATGGTGAACCCCCGCAGTCCTATCTGTCGGTACTGGCAGCGCAGTAGGTGTCGCCGGCTTCTCCGCAGTGGTAGCAGAGTGGACTGTGGTCGGGAGCACGCCCCACGTCGGTCTTCCTCGGAGCGTTGCGCTGGCCGACAGTTGGACGGTATGGCGTCGGTGGCGGCGGCGGCGGTGTCTGGCGGCGGAACTGCGGTGGTGCGGCGTCTTCGCTTGCGTGCCGAGGGGGAGCGCTACGACGCGCTGCAGCAGCGTAGCTCAGAGCTTTCGGATGAGGCTGCGGCGGTTCGGGAATGCCTAACGCTTACTGGTCTTCTTCACGAACAATGTCAGTGATCGAGTCCACTCGAGGCTGCGATTCCGGAAACATCTTACGCAGCTCTTCACGCACGACCGTTTGGATGGTCTCGCGCATGTCGTCGGTGCTGGGGGCATGGACTTTTGCGTAGTCGGTTATTGGTGAGCGGCGGTTGTACTGCCTTGTCCGCATCTCAAGCGCCCTTTCTATTGTTGTGGCCTCTGTAAGGAATTCGTTGACACTCCTGGGCGGGTTGCGAACAAGGCCCGCAAACAGCTCTTCCTTGACTCCTCGCATTAGGAACCGGAGCTTCGCCTCAGATGGCAGGGTCGGCGTGATGGAACAGGCGGGTCATTTCTGCTGCGTATATTCCGACGTTCTCGTTTGGGAGCTGTACACGGCCTTCCAGCAGGGTTTCGACCCTTTCCTTACGCACGACACTTGCGAAGGGTCCAAGGAATGCGGCGCGAAATAGGTTCCAGGTCGTCAGGGTGGCCTCTCTGTTCTCGAACCAGGTCCTGGCGCTATCTTCAAGGGTGAAGTACACGTGGCGAAGCTTCTCATCACAGTCCCAGTTGTTGAATTGAATTACTCGGTCGTATTTTTCCAACCAGCTTTCCAGGTCTTCACATGGAGATCCGCGGAAAGTCGGCGGTCCCCTGGGCTGATTCATGACGACTCGCTGAGGTGACACAGCAGCCGTCATGGTGCTTGTCGTCTTCGTCGTCGTGGTCTTGTTCTTGTCGGGTAGTGGTCCGTATTCTGGTGGGACACCCTGCTGCCTGCAGCTGGCTCGCTGGTCAGCGTGCCGTCGATGTCCCCTTGACGGTGTGGGCTTGGCTCTCGGGCGGAGGGGGGTGTTCGATACGTGGACCGGGAAGCACCTCCACCAGATGTCACTGGGTCGTGACGTCGACGAAGGCAGCAGTCGGCGTGTCGAAGATGAAACTCTTTAATTAGCCGAACTTGTGGCCGGGAAACGGATTGTCAAGCTACAGCAATATATACTGCACACTGATAACGGCGAACAGAGCGTTGGCCGTCGACAGACTGATCATGGCTGGGACGCGCCGTCTTTTATACATCATGCATCGAACTTTCCAGCCTTATCACTGGTGGTTGCGCAAGCTCTGGAACAATCTTGACTATTCGCGTCATGTGCGCAACCTTGACAAAATGATCTACTAAAATCTGAAACGTTCCCAGACATTCTGGCGCGGCCCGCGCAAGACATTGAGCACACGTGCAACGGACCTGTTACAAAAACAGCAAAAGATGCGCGCGTGGCAATATTGCCACGCCCAATTCTTGTCTTGTTTTGATGTATTCGGGTTTGACCGGCAGGAACGGTTATCAACGCTCGACGCTGTCCGCGAAGTAGTGTTCTAGAAGCGTCGCGATTGTAGTAGATCGGTTTGTTAAGATTGCGCCCCGCACGCGAATGTTCCACTTTTGTCTACAGATAACGCCGCCACCAGCGATATTGCTGGAAAGTTCGATAGCGCCTGTATAAAAGCCGACGCGCTTGATCGCTTGTCAGTTGATCGACGGTCGACGTTCTGTCCGCCGCTATCAGTGTATTGCTGTAGTTTGACTATCAGTTTCTCGGCCACAAGTTCGGCCAAATAAACAGTTTCACCTCGGACCTGCTGACTGCTGCGTTCGTCGACGTCACGACCACGTGACATCTGGTGGAGGTGCTGCTTCTTCCATGATCCGGACGCCCCCGCGAAGCGCTGACCCAAGACCAAGCCGCAGGCAGAAGGGACTGCAGCCAGAGTACGGGCTCCTTCCCGAAAACACCAGGCAGCCCCAGGTCCCAACAGCGACCGCAGCGACGATGACCGACCCCGTGCAGCCTGCGCCGATACTTCTCCGGCAGCCCAAGGAGCCGCCAACTTTCCGCGGGTCGTCATTCGAAGACGCGGAAACCTGGCTCGAGACCTTCGAAAGGGTCTCAGCGTTCAACAACTGGGACTCCGAGGACAAGCTGCGCCACGTCTACTTTTACCTGGAAGATGCAGCAAGGACCTGGTTCGAGAATCGGGAGTCCACTCTTCGAACCTGGGACGCCTTTCGCAGCGCTTTCCTGGAGACATTTACAAGCGTCGTCCGAAAGGAAAGGGCCGCAGCCTTGCTGGAGACACGGGTCCAACTTCCAAATGAAAGCGTGGCCATCTTTGCAGAGGAAATGACCCGGCTATTTCGCCACGCTGACCCTGCCATGCCCGAGGACAAGAAAGTCCGCTTCCTCATGCGAGGAGTAAAGGAACAGCTCTTCGCTGGACTTATGAGGAATCCGCCGAATACCGTCGAAGAATTTGTCTCCGAAGCAACAACAATCGAGAAAACGCTTGAGATGCGAACACGGCAATACAACCGCAGCTTCTCGACCACAAGCTACGCCGACGTTCAAGCACTAGGATCCGCCGACCTGCGTGAGACGATTCGAGCAATCGTGCAAGAGGATCTGCGAAAAATTCTACCTTCGTCGCAACCTCAAGTGGATTCCATCGCCGACGTCGTGCGCCAGGAGATCAAGCATTCACTCGGTGCGCTTCAGCTAGCAGAGCCGCAGCCGCAAGCTATGAGCTATGCTGCTGCAGCCCGCCGTCATGCTCCTCCTCCACGCCCACGCCAAGACGACACACCGCCGCAGTACCGTCGCCAGACGCCGCCAGCGACGCCCTACCGTCCACCTGTCGGCCAGACGCCGCCGCCGCCACCGACGCCCTACCGCCCACCTGTCGGCCAGCGCTACAACCCGAGGAAGACCGATGTCTGGCGTGCCCTTGACAACCGCCCGCTCTGCTACCACTGCGGGGAGGCCGGCCACACGTACCGCCGCTGCCAGTACCGTCAGATGGGGCTACGCGGATTCCCCGTCAACGCGCCGCGCCCGCAGCCAGGCGAACGGCCTCGCGACATCGACGACTACCTCACAGGCACACAGTGGCAAGAACGACGACCTTCCCGCTCACCGTCGCCCGGCCGCTACATGTCACCTCACCGCCGGCAGTACACTAGCCCAAACCGGGGCCGGTCGCCTAGCCCGTATCCGGAAAACTAACGGCAGCAATCGATGGAGGTGCGGTTGCTGAACGACGAAATGCTGAAGATCCTCCGCCGTCGACGACGACACCGCGACGAAGTTCCGAGCCCCCGCCGCACGCCGAACGACGTCGACGTCCCGAAGACGAAACTTCGCGACCGGAAGCAGACCTGACGACGCAACGCGGAAGCAGCGGTGCAAACCGACGTAGCCGTGACCCGACGCCGCGACGTAACCGCAACGCAAGACGGCGGACTAGCGACCTCGACGTTCTGATCGACGGCCACAACGTCACCGCTCTCGTCGATACTGGAGCCGACTATTCCGTCATCAGTGGGCCGTTCGCAGCAAAGTTGAAGAAAGTTAGGACTGCTTGGGAAGGCCCCGAGATCCGTACCGCTGCAGGCCATCTAATAACGCCGATTGGTGTCTGCACGGCGAGAGTCACTATCAACAACCGGACTTATCCTGCGAGCTTTGTAATCCTACAAAACTGCTCCAGGGATGTGATACTTGGAATGGACTTCCTAAGTGACCACGGCGCCGTCATCGACTTAAGAACCAAGTCGATAACCCTATCGTCGGAGAAAGCGACACCACCGGATACGAACCCATGTCAACATGCCCTGAACGTGCTCGAGGATCAAGTCACCATTCCTCCTAGATCCAGCATCATCATTCCCGTCGGCACCGAAACGGCTGAATGCATCGAAGGTGTCATCGAGAGCGATCAGGGTTTGCTGCTAGACCGTGACATTTGCGTCGCAAGAGGCATTGCTCGGCTGTATGAAGGGAAAGGAAGCGTGATGCTAACGAATTTCAGCCAGGAATACAGACACCTGAGCAGGGGCACGACGATTGCATACATCGAAGAAATCTTGGCCGTCAGCGATGCGTTTGCCTTTTCAGATTCTGACGAAGCTACGACGACGATCCCTGAGCCACCCTTCGACGTAAACTCAAATCTTCCCGCTCGCCAACAGCAACAGCTTCGACGCCTTCTGCAGGAATACAGGGACTGTTTCTCGTCGTCGTCGCGGGTCCGACAAACGCCCCTTGCTAAGCACCGCATCATAACAGAAGAAAATGCTCGACCACTCCGTCAGAGTCCCTACCGGGTTTCGACGCGGGAACGGGAGGCCGTTAAGAAACAAGTCGATGAAATGCTACGCGACGACATCATCCAGCCGTCCAACAGCCCGTGGGCGTCTCCCGTGGTGTTAGTGAAGAAGAAGGATGGGACCCTACGTTTCTGCGTCGATTATCGTCGCCTGAAGAAAATCACAAAGAAGGACGTATACCCTCTCCCACGGATAGATGACACCCTGGATCGACTCCACAACGCGAATTACTTTTCGTCGATGGACCTCAAGACCGGCTACTGGCAAATTGAAGTCGACGAGAGAGACCGAGAAAAGACCGCCTTTATAACGCCGGACGGCCTGTTCGAGTTCAAGGCCATGCCCTTCGGTCTTTGCTCGGCACCTGCGACTTTCCAACGAGTCATGGATACTGTATTAGCTGGCTTGAAGTGGCAGACTTGCCTTGTTTACTTGGACGACGTCGTTGTGTATTCCTCGAACTTCGACGAACACCTCCAGCGACTTCAATCCGTACTTCAAGCAATCAAGAACTCCGGGCTCACCCTGAAGCCAGAAAAGTGCCGCTTCGCGTACGAGGAGCTCTTGTTTCTGGGTCACGTGATCAGCAAGACTGGAGTGCTCAAGGACCCGCAGAAAACAGCTGCCATCGCCGCTTTCCCGCCACCCACCGACAAGAAGGCCGTGCGCCGATTTCTCGGCTTGTGCGCCTATTACAGACGCTTTGTCAAAGACTTTTCACGGATCGCCGAGCCACTAACGCAGCTCACGAAGACCGACGTCGAATTCAGGTGGCAAACAGCGCAAGTCGAAGCATTTCATGAACTGAAACGACGCCTGCAGACACCTCCGATACTTGCGCATTTCGACGAATACGCCGATACGGAGATTCACACCGATGCAAGCAGCATAGGACTCGGCGCCGTCCTTGTGCAGCGGGCGGGCGGACTGGAAAGGGTTATCAGTTATGCTAGCCGGTCGCTGTCTAAAGCAGAGGTCAACTATTCCACAACAGAAAAGGAGTGCCTCGCCATCATCTGGGCTACGTCAAAGTTTCGCCCCTATCTCTACGGCAGGCCCTTCAAAGTTGTGAGCGACCATCACGCCTTGTGTTGGCTAGCTAACTTGAAGGACCCTTCAGGTCGCCTCGCACGGTGGCGCCTGAGACTTCAAGAATTTGACATTACTGTCGTGTACAAGTCCGGAAGGAAACACTCCGACGCCGACTGCTTGTCTCGTGCCCCCGTCGACCCACCAACGCCCGACGACCAGGATGATGACAGCTTCTTGGGAGCCATAAGTACCGAAGACTTCGCCGAACGACAGCGAGCCGACCCTGAACTGAGGGGTCTAGTGGAATACCTAGAGGGCAGGACCATCGTTGTCCCAAAAGTATTCAAGCGAGGACTGGCATCATTTTCTTTGAAAAACAACTTCCTCGTAAAGAAGAACTTCTCTCCGGCCCGAGCCAGCTACCTTATCGTTGTACCTTCGGGACTGCGACCAGAAATTTTGCATGCCCTGCACGACGACCCGACGGCTGGACACCTCGGACTTTCCCGAACGCTCGCACGAGTACACGAAAAGTACTACTGGCCGCGCCTTGCCACCGACGTCACTCGCTACGTAAGGACGTGCCGAGACTGTCAGCGACGGAAGACACCGCCCACAAGACCAGCAGGCTTCCTTCAGCCGATCGAGCCTCCTCGGCGACCATTCCAGCAGATCGGGATGGACCTCCTGGGGCCGTTCCCAACGTCGACTTGCGGAAATAAATGGATCGTCGTGGCTACCGACTGCCTCACCCGCTACGCCGAAACAAAAGCCCTGCCCAAAGGCAGTGCCGCTGAGGTAGCCAAGTTCTTCGTTGAGAGCATCGTCCTTCGACACGGCGCCCCAGAGGTTCTCATCACCGACAGAGGTACGGCGTTCACGGCTGACCTAACTCAGGCGATCTTGGAATACAGCCACACAAGCCATCGCCGCACCACTGCGTACCACCCACAGACCAACGGCCTCACCGAGCGTCTAAATAAGACCATCGCCGACATGCTGGCCATGTACGTCGAACACAAGACGTGGGACGCCATCCTTCCGTACGTGACCTTCGCGTACAACACGGCCGTACAGGAAACGACGCAGATGACGCCATACAAGTTGGTCTACGGACGGAGCCCGGCAACGACGCTCGACGCCATGCTACCAAACGTGACCGACGAGGAAAACATCGACGTGACCACCTACCTACAGCGCGCCGAAGAAGCACGACAGCTCGCCCGCCTACGGATCAAGAACCAGCAGACGACTGACAGCCGCCGCTACAACCTTCGACGACGCCACATGGAATACCAACCCGGTGACCGTGTATGGGTATGGACGCCAATACGCCGACGAGAACTTAGTGAGAAGCTTCTTCGACGGTGCATCGGACCGTACAGGGTACTTCGACGCCTCGGCACACTCGACTATGAGGTTGTCCCTGACGGCATTACGAACTCTCAGCGGCGCCGTACGCGACCTGAAGTCGTCCATGTCGTGCGCCTTAAGCCATTTTTTGCGCGTTAGCGAGCATGGAGACTCTATTTTTTTTCCTTTGCTATTGTAATTTATTTTTGTATGCACTTGTTTTTTTTCTCTTCTATGTTCTTTCACAGGCATCGGGACGATGCTTTTTCAGAGGGGGGCAATGCCACGCCCACTTCTTGTCTTGTTTTGATGTATTCGGGTTTGACCGGCAGGGACGGTTATCAACGCTCGACGCTGTCCGCGAAGTAGTGTTCTAGAAGCGTCGCGATTGTAGTAGATCGGTTTGTTAAGATTGCGCCCCGCACGCGAATGTTCCACTTTTGTCTACAGATAACGCCGCCACCAGCGATATTGCTGGAAAGTTCGATAGCGCCTGTATAAAAGCCGACGCGCTTGATCGCTTGTCAGTTGATCGACGGTCGACGTTCTGTCCGCCGCTATCAGTGTATTGCTGTAGTTTGACTATCAGTTTCTCGGCCACAAGTTCGGCCAAATAAACAGTTTCACCTCGGACCTGCTGACTGCTGTGTTCGTCGACGTCACGACCACGTGACAATATCTTGCTTGCTGTTCAACTGGGTGATATGTGTAATAGAAGTGGTGTGGGTACGGCAACTGGAAGTTGCGCGCGATGTACTTATGTCTTGGTTCGGAACGGCAGCAGCCGAACGCACGGGAGAATCGGCGCGCGGTAGGTGAAGTGCCTCTTATTTTGAGAATACGTTGTCATTTCCTAACAGATTCGTAGAAAATAGGCCACAGAAAATGACTTCCATCAGTAATTAAAATTGTTTCATTTCCCATTTTTTGTCTCCTTAACATTCCGAACCTTGCAGTGCATTTGCAAAAGTTTTGCTGTGTTCCGACCAACAGTTTTTTGTTGTTGTTGTTGACTTTACCAGCGCATAAACAGCTGGGGTTTGGTTTCGTCACTGCTCTTAATTTCACGTTTTTTTGATATTGCACTCTTATTAAAACTTCCTCGGTACATTGCTTTATGTTGTTTTGATCAGAAATAGCGCATCCTGGAAACATTTAAAGCGCACGCTACTGCAACACACCTAGGGCTCGCATGAAATCGATTCCCGCAATGTGTGTGATCTGCCGCATTTTTTGCTGTGACCATTTCTCACCCACTAAACGGTATTGTAAGGGTGCGCTCGCCGAATGCAGCATTAGCAACATTTTTTTGCGAGAAATTAAAAAATACGCTTAATAACGTTGCCGTATACCAAGCTTATCAACAGAGTTCCACGCTTCTGTTTTGCGCAGTGGCAAATGATCATGCAATAACCGCCGTCGAGGTATACAGTAAGCAGCTATAATTTTATTAAATCTTCGATTTCGCTCTCGTGCGTGACACGCTTAGAACTTATGCATGCACAATCTGTTCAACAGATCGAGATATAAAAAGCCGAGCAAATAGAAAGGCATGTAGTGTGTGGCTTTCAATATCCCTGAAAAGAGCGAACCGAAAAGGTGAAGTATCCTCTCGCATGAGAGCTTTTCCAGCAAAGTTTGTGTACTTCACTGCAGAAATAAGTGTTCTTCACGGGGGGCGAATTCATTCCGGCCAACTATGCGAACACGTAGAACGACGCTCTCTGACGTTTTTTCCACACCGGATGCGAAAATACACGAGATTCCCAGCTTACGTCGGTTGCTAGTGAGCTACTCTCTGGCATCTGCATGACGCGTTTAAAAAAGCGAAGAAGTACTACTTCTAGGGACCGTGCTACTGCTAAATGTCCGGCCACGCTCTACGTTCAACTCGCCTGCACCCAAAGAGCTTGGAAGGGATATGGCGGCGAGAGATCACGTGATGCGAGTAAGCCAGTCGCGTCGGCGGTGGCGCGCGGAAAACAGATGCGATACTCTGAAATTTTTCCAGTCACTCTTGTCGGACTCAAGCTCTGAACCCAAGCATGCGCCCCATGGCGGGCGGATGCTTGGCGGAGGTGCGGAGGCAGCGAGGAAACGGAAGTGCCGGCAGAGTAGCGTCAACATGGCAATGGCGCAACGCGTTCGCCGGGGCTAGAGTACACTCTACCGGGGTCAACGCCCGCTTTCGGCGGGAGTTTCTCGAGCGGCACTTCGGCTGCGGCTGCGACGTCTGCGACCGCCAGTGGTTCAACAACAACCTGGCTACGATCGATGGGATCCGGTCTCAACAAGAACGGAACAATGCCATGGATATACTGACGCGGTGGTTCCCCAGCTGCTGCCGACATCGGTCAGTTTCGGGTCTGTGGGACATGCAAGGAATCGCTAATCAAAGGCAGTATGCCAAATTTAAGCCCCGTTAATGGCTACGTTTACCCACCGATGCCTTCACATTTGCCCAGGCTCAACGTCGTCCAGGAACGACTGGTGGCCCCGCGTCTGCCCAAACACGGTCCATTGCTGGCAGGAACGTAAGAAGGTGTTCGCAATGACAACGCAACTCGGCAAGCCAACGGCATTTCCAACTTTTTCTGCCCCCGAAGTTCATTGGGACCGCTTAATTGAGCCGCTCAAACGCATCAGGATACACGGCGACGACAGGCAACGATGGTTCGTGCAGCAGATGGCGTTTGTGGGAATCGAGCGCGCCCTCCCCTTTGGCGCCTCGTTCCCCAGCTAGCGCGCGTGTTGGCCCTGCCAGAGCCATATATACCCTTCGGGAGAGTTTGGCGATTGTTTCATCTCGCCGCTCTCCGAGCTCCGCCCCAGCGCCGCCCTCTTCTCGTGACGTAAACCCTCTCTCCTTGCCGGCGGCGGCGGGCGGCAGTGGCGACAGCGCGGCGCGGAATCCGGCGCTGCCGCGACAGAGACACAGAGAGACGCCGGGACGCCGGCGCGCCGCACTTACACGATCGCTGAGAAGCGCGCGTAGGTTACGAAGCTCTTGTGCGAAGGCGCGCGTATTCATGGCGACTGCTCCTCGCATTCAAGCGTGAACTTGTTGCGTGCGATGAGCTGCTGTTGCGCGGTTGGCTGTTCAAACAGCAGCGCGCAGGGTTTCCGCCTTTTTAGGCTTCCGAAGGAAAAGAAGCGACGACGCCTTTGGATCAGAAACATCAGACGCAGCAAATGGACCCCGACCGATTGCTCCGCGCTATGCGAGATACGTACTGAGTATTTAGCTTGAATATTGCTGGTATTATAAACAGCGTACCATTAAAGGAGTCCTGACACAAAAATTATCGCCCCGCGTTTTTTTGCTGCAGTGTGTTGCTGGGGGCCTGTTAGTCATAACACGGCACATCGTTCGCTGCAGCGCGCGACAGATAATTAATTAGAAGCTCCTCATTACCGACACAGCCTCAGTTTCGGTTTGACAGAGCTCCACAAACGGCAAGCCGCCGGGTGCAACTATCACCACAGACGCTCGGTCACGTGAGCACACAGAACAGTGACGCATTTCCGCGCGGTCTGTCGTCGTCGGGCTCATCGTCGTCTGATGGCGACGATTTTCTTGCGGCGGGGATCGAAGGAATTTTCGACGTGGTGAATCACTTCAGGTTTGACCCGCTGGCGAGGAGCGATTCGTCGGGAAGCGCGTCAAAACAGAAATGGCGGCTACGACGTCATCGTAACTTGTACCGGCTGCAACGGTTACGTAGGGGAAGTAGGGGGGTCACCTCGGGTCACCTCCGAGGGTGTCAATGCACTAGGTGCGGCCTATAATGCTGGATAGCGCTCGCGAATTTCAAAATTCATATAAAATACCTTCCAAGCTTTATTCACTGTCAATATTTTGCAGATGGTGCACGCACGTACACGGGAATCGATCCAGCAGGCTATCTCGGCCGCGAAATTTTGTGTCAGTACCCCTTTAACACAAACTTATTATTTGTTGTGCAATGGGACCCTTTCAGGCGCACAAACTTTGAAAATAATTTTGTCACGCTGAAAAAAAGGAGTTTTATGGTTCGCGTTTCGATCGCTTGGGCAGATTGAAATTTTGCAGCGATCACGCTATAAGTGTGAAGCGTGATGTGTTGCGTTTACGTAATTTATCGCGCGTTCTGAGCACGAGCTTGTTTTGTTACCGTGATGTTGTGAGGGGAAGATTTATTTCGATATCGCAGGTTAGTGCCGCCGCGCGTCAGCTGCGGCAGTTACCTGTCATGTGTTGTACGTTATGTGGTCTGCGTTTCTGTGGCTGTCAGCCTATGGTGTCATTTACCGCTGCGTTGCCGCTTCTGTACATGCTACCAGTTTCACGTTAAAATCGCGCATGTAAATTAATCTGCGCCTCTGTGCTAAGCGAATGTGCCTTGCGCTTTTTAGCCATGCACGTATAGTGCACGATGTCTGTGCTCGTGCAGGAAGCTCTTCCACTATAGCAAGGGGCCCTTATGTGCTCGATGAAATTTCGTGATTAGGAAGTATAGAGCGCGAAGAAGTTGAGCAGAAAAATGATTTTATAAAGTAAACCAACAGGATGTCCGCTATCAGACTAGCCCAACGAGGTATTGTTTTCATTTAACACGCACCTACTGGGGGCCCTGCACCTGCTCTGACGAAAACCTTAGATGCCTCAGCAAACGCGAAAATTGACCGCCGGCGTCCGCGGCGTCGGCGTCCCGCGTCGGCGGCGTCAACACGAGGGATGTCATAAATCATCACGTAATGACGTCACCATACGGCCAAAGATTGTGACGTCATCATGACGTCGAATAACGTGACTTCACGCGATGACGTCAACACATGACCAGATGTGGTGCAGAAAGATTACAGTGCCTCAGGTCTTGGAGGCAGTGCAAAACAATGTTAGGTTACAAAGCTTTCGAGGGGGGGGGGGGGCGTGAGGAACAATTCATCAACTGAAGAAAAGGAAGACGGCTTTCGCCTTCGAGTGGTTTTAGGCGAATGCATAAGGGACCCTGTGAGTATTTTTTTCTCTCCTATTAGAGAGCTTTAGTGCCGGGGACTCCAAGCCGCTTCCTTATTCACCCTAGGTTCCCTTGTACTCTCAGCCGCACCCATGGACTATACAAGGAACGTAAGGGGCTTGCGTACACAAGGCACTTTGGGGTCCCGGCACTAAAATTCTCTAAGAGGGAATTTTGGGGCTCGAGATCCCCAAGCCGCTTGTGTACGCCCGCTTTTGCGCTTTTGTGGCCTTAATACAATTACGTGCGCTGGTATCTCTGTTTCTTTTAAAAGCAGAGCTGTTTAAGCTTGGAGAATCCCCGTTAGTGGCGAATAAAAATTGTCATCATCATGAACCGGCACGCAATTCGTCCGCTTCTTTATCTTCTACTTTGCTGCCAGACCACGTGCACAGACTTTTCCGGCGTGGTATGCAATGATTCTCACGTAACATTTGTCATGTGACATGTTCCAAAAGTCACACCTGTTATATATGCTCGTCACAGAGTCACATCACGCAATACCAATTTTGGTGTATATCAATCTGGCGGAACGGCCGCCATCGCACCATGAGCGTGGCACGTACGTCATGCTGTACATGATACGTGTGTCATGATATTCACATTAACTCTCGTTATTTATGTTCGTCACACAGTCATGTCGCGCAATACCAATTTTGGTGTATATCAAGCTAGCGAAACATCCGCCAGCGCACCATGAGCGTGGCACGTAAGTCATGCTGTACATGACACGCGTGTCATGATTTTCATAATAACTCCCGTTATTTATGTTCACCATACACTCTTGTCAAGGCATACCAATTTTGGTATATATCAAATTAACGAAACGGCCGCAAGAGCACCAAGACGGTGGCATGTAAATCATGCTGTACATGACACGCATGTCATGATTTTCATGTTATGACCAGTCATTTATGTTTGTCATACAGTCACATTATGCCATACTAATTTTGGTATACACCCCATGAACGAAACGGCCAGGAGAGCACAAATACGTAGGCGGCTAGATAGGTAGATAGACAGATAGATACGCTCAAAGTCGCAGAAGTTTGCTAAGAAATGCTTCGCATTTAAAAAAAAACCAAGATAGACGCAAACGCACAGGTCTTCATAGCTCGAAAAGTCACCGGTGATCACGATACTCCCTCATGCGAATTCTGAGCGCAGATTTGTGTTGAGGCAACGCGAACTATGTTTGAATTTCTGGCTATCCGCATTGGAACATTCGTTACATATTGCCACAGAAACTGTCAGTGCTCGAGTGCTACGCACGCCACTCTGTGCATTGCAGGCGTCATCGACATCCCCGTCACGACAAGGGAGACAGTAGCAGCGCACCCACCAGCCCTGCATGCGCACGAGCTCCGACCGAAGGGCGAGCACGCATGACGGAGGAAGAAAGCGATGTTAGAGGCCAGTGGCTCGTGATATCGACAGAATCCACGTTCGCGGTCTTTTGTCCTCGTTCGCTCTATCGGTTACGCGGAGTACGCCAACGGCGATGCCGAACAACGCAGGAACAGACGCCTAAGAGCTGCGCTCTAAATTTACAGCGCGTATCGTAGAACGTATGGACTCGAATCGGCGTGCACAGCTCAGTTTCACAATAATTCGGACACGTCTAATTCACTCCATACTCTTCATTAAACTTTTATAACAATGTTCGTGCACAATTTCGCTTTCGCAATTTGTTTAGGAGCGCTAGATTTCACGAATGAACAGCGCGTACATAGTCTCAACCATGCGCCCGTCGCGCGGAAAGACTATATATGGCGGACGCCGCCGGAGCGGAGGCGTGGCGGTGACGTGAGCAGCGTCATCGCCGCGCCGCGACGTCACTGCCCCGCCCATTCGCCAGACTCTCCCCATCGACGGCTCTGGGCCCTGCGCGGCTCGAGCGCCGGGAACCGCCGGTAATCGGCGGTATGGCGACCGCGGCGGCAGCGCCAGGCCTCTTTGTCTGGTGCAAGCCGTGCGTCAGCTTCCCGGCGCGCGGGCACGCGTCCGGGCATGCCTCGCCATGCTCACATGCTCACGCCACCAAGCTAGCTTACGTCACTGCGCAACGCCGTTCCTCATTGGCCGCCAGTGACAACCCCCTTCCCCCTTGAGCCCGGTCCGGTTCTGTCTGGCGCGGGCTTGCCCGCGTCAGATGCTCTCAGGCTAGCACGAGAGGTTGACGCGCTGCTCTATAGCAGGCGGCTTCTCGTTCGTGTGCTCGACCGCTGCCCTTTGTGTGGTAGTCTTAGCGCCGCTGGCAAGCGTACTCGATCGGTCTTGCGGAGTTCCCCCTTACGGCCTGCAAGCCTGTGAGTGTCGTACTGTGCTGCATCTTGGGTTAATAAACCCGTGTTGTTGTTGTTACCCTGCCTCGTGCGTGGTTTCTGCGCCGTGCCGGAGAATCGACGAACCCGCGGCCGTAGCGTCTTTGTTCGCTGCGGCAGTGGAGAACGTCGCGTCCCTACACGGTCGCGCTCATATAGGTAAGCCTAGTGCAAACCTATCTCCACATAACTGGCGCCCAACTTGGTTTCGGCATGGCATCAGAGCAGTCCCCCTCGAGGCGCTCGTTCCTGCTCGATCCCGTGGCGACGGACTTGATCTCGTTCGATGCGGACGACGCCGGCAGCACGAGGTAAGCTCGCCTTAGCGGCCCTCGGCTCTCGGCCACCGGGAGAGATCCCGTCTTTGGGGCCTCCTTTGGTGATGACCGCTCGAATGTGGACTACAGTCCTAGCCTAGCCAGTTTTGGGTTTTCTCAGTTGTTTGAGACACACGCGGAGTGCGTGCTTTCGGGCCCCTCCAATGCGTCGTCTCCGCTCGCTGGCCTTCCTTTGTTAGCAGCGCAGCTGAGTGACCAAACCGCCGCACCGGAACGTCCCTTCCTAGGCCACATGGTGCTGGCGTTCACACGGTCGCTGGCCCGTCGTTGTCACGAGCGTAAAGGGTTGACAGTGTCGTCCGCGTTTTCCGACGATCATTTTCCTCATGCGCGCCTTGGCGACGCCTTCGGCAAATGTGAGCCACCGTGCTCCGTTGTCGATTCGTTTGCCTGCCGCATGAGCGGAAACCCTACTCTTCTCCGTGCCGTTTATTGGCCCCTTTGGGTCTGGCGTGCATGGCGGAGAACAGGCGCGCGACCCTCCAACGGCGGCGCCTGCCTCGGAGCTGCTGCACACAACTGCGGCGCGGCTCCGGGTAAAACATTGCCTTCCATCTCGCTAGGAGCACCGTTGTTTCGTGCGGTGCTTCGCGGTTGGTTGTGCGTTGGGAGAATCGCGCGCGCTGACAGCGCTTTGTGCATCTCCCTGGACTTTCGCTGCCCGTGATTCTCGGTCGCGTCTTTCTCGCGCGCACGGGTATCGTGAATGACTTCCCAAGCGGTGGCTACAGGGTCGTCCCTTTCGGCGCCCTACAACCACTTGCAACCCTCGTAGTGGCTACCGCTGCCTTTTAAGTTCGGGACGCCACTCGAGATTTCGCTCGCCGGAAGCTTGTCTGCTATGTCACTAGTGCCATTGGTGGAGGAAACGGACCCCATGGCGCTCGTCTGGCTTAAGCGCTTGCGCGAGCCCTCGGGCCGCCTCGCGCGCTGGGCGTTGACTTTGCAGCGGTACAACTTTGTTGTGCGCTACCGGAAAGGGAGTTCAAACGTCGTGGCTCACGCCTTGCCGCGTGCCCCCGTTTCGGTGTGACACTTGTGTTCGCCACTCCCGAGAGCAATCGCATCGAGTAGACTCCGAGGCCTCTGGCTCCAATGGGTCGAAAGGCGCGAACCCCGACGGCGAAGTGACTTCGAGTCGATCGCCTCGAGTGAGCACGTCACGTCAGCCGGTATCCTCTTAAGCAGAGAAGAGACACCAAAGGCACAGCAGTGCGATCCGTTGTGGGCTCCAAGAGCCGTGCTCCCAAGGAGCGGGCGCGTATTGACAGTCTGGTATTGCTGTCGGCTCCGTGTGCCGTTTACGCAGTCTGGTATTGCTGCGGGCACGTTGGATTCGCATCTGTTTGTCGCCGGCGGAGTTCTCCTGCGCTCCACATCCCACCGAGGAAGCTCCCAAGGAGTCTTTCAAGGTGGGGGTACCCCGCAGTCTCGGGAAAGCCACGCTCGGCTATTTCCACGACTCGCGGTTGGCCGGACATGCGAGTGGCCGTAAGACTTTCCAAAAGTTGTGCCGCTCTGCTACCTGGCCAGGCATAAACGTGACGCTCTTCACTCCTCGTGTGACAATGCGTGCAGTCTCGTGCGGGCAAGACCCCCGGGCTCATGCAGCCGCCCTCAAACCCTTTCGTTGCCCGCAGCAGCGACTTAGGAGGGGGGGAGGCGGTCACACAACTGCAGGAAAACCGTAAGGCTGGCCCCAAGTCACGCCACCGGTAGAACCTGTGGAAACGCACTTAAGCAACCTTTCTCCCACTAACAGGTAGCTGGACTTTATTCCATACCATGACAGTGAATGGAGAATAACCGCTAAGGTGCGGCGGTACACGTCTGTAAGTGGTAGAAGGCCCTCTTGGCCGAAAATCCCCTCTGACGTGTTGTCCAAGCCATAACCTGGCAAGCGCCCCCTTTGTTGGGCAGCACTGTCAGGCAGGCACCCTTTTTGGCAAGCCGGCTATGCCGGGGACATTTCTGTCCACTCCTGCGTCGCCCTGTCGTCTCCCTGCGCCTGGCTCTACCGTGCCACCAGCCTGTTGCTGACCTGTGGCCTGCTGTTCCCTGGTCCTTCCTGCTGTGGCCTGGTTCCTGCCTTCTGCCCTGCAGCCACCTCCATCCTGCCTTGCCCACCTGGCAGCTTCGGCAGCCGCCCTCGGCGATTGGTTCGCCACTCAAGCTTTGGCCCAGGCCCGAGCGTGGTCGCTCCGGCCTCCGTTCCTGGCTGCCTGCTGTTCCGGCCTGCTGTTCCTGTGTGGCCCCCGTCCCAGCGACTTCCGGCAGTGGGCTGCCGCACGCAACTGGCAGCCACGCCTCGTACGTTCCCGGCTGCCAACCTCTCCAGTCCGGCGAACTTCAAGCGGGCTGGCTGCCCGCCCTTGTGCAGTCTTGCCCCCGTTCCTCCTGGGCTGTGGACCTTCTTCCCGGCGGTGGGCTCTCCCCTTGTGGTGGAACCTTTGGTGGAACTTTTGTGTGGCCATGGCCGACTTTTGGACTTGTATCTTCGGGAAGACGACACCCCCCCTGTTGGACTTCGCCCCATTGGCCAGCCCCCTTGCGGCTGAGCTGACCTTGCCACTTGGCCTCGGACAGCCTCTTTCACAGGCTGGCCTCGGTCTTTAGGAGGGGGGAATGTGGGAATCGAGCGCGCCCTCCCCTTTGGCGCCTCGTTCCCCAGCTAGCGCGCGTGTTGGCCCTGCGCGGCTCGAGCGCCGGGAACCGCCGGTAATCGGCGGTATGGCGACCGCGGCGGCAGCGCCAGGCCTCTTTGTCTGGTGCAAGCCGTGCGTCAGCTTCCCGGCGCGCGGGCACGCGTCCGGGCATGCCTCGCCATGCTCACATGCTCACGCCACCAAGCTAGCTTACGTCACTGCGCAACGCCGTTCCTCATTGGCCGCCAGTGACAACCCCCTTCCCCCTTGAGCCCGGTTCTGTCTGGCGCGGGCTTGCCCGCGTCAGATGCTCTCAGGCTAGCACGAGAGGTTGACGCGCTGCTCTATAGCAGGCGGCTTCTCGTTCGTGTGCTCGACCGCTGCCCTTTGTGTGGTAGTCTTAGCGCCGCTGGCAAGCGTACTCGATCGGTCTTGCGGAGTTCCCCCTTACGGCCTGCAAGCCTGTGAGTGTCGTACTGTGCTGCATCTTGGGTTAATAAACCCGTGTTGTTGTTGTTACCCTGCCTCGTGCGTGGTTTCTGCGCCGTGCCGGAGAATCGACGAACCCGCGGCCGTAGCGTCTTTGTTCGCTGCGGCAGTGGAGAACGTCGCGTCCCTACACGGTCGCGCTCATATAGGTAAGCCTAGTGCAAACCTATCTCCACACGTTCTTCGAACGCGTCGAACTTTGAAACAATGATGCTGAGGCGTGAGCGACATACGTGAATAAGCTCTTCGACGTCATCCTCAAGGACAGGCAGATTTCGCCGTTCAAACCATACCAGTAATTGAGAAAGGCTTCAATACAACGTCTGCATTAACCCACTACTTAACGCCGGGGCCGCACGCTTCAGCTTCGCTGGTTAACTATATGTGCTTGGGCGCTGATTTTTTAATTTTCAAAATCCAAGCTTCACGCAGCTTCTTACCCGGACGACATGCGTGAAGGCGGACACCGGGCTCCGTTGCGTACATCCTGCACTGCGCCCCCAGCACTGGCCTATGATATAAGAAGGCTTCGAAGATAGCGACTGCGTATTTCAGTCTTTTCAAGTGCTGTCACGCGTACAGCCGAAGCGAGAAAACCTCCCCATTTCATCAGAATTACAGCGCAGGTGGCACTCCAAAATTTCGTTTTCAGCGCGCATCTGTGCTCCCCAAGTAGACGAAGCTGCCGCTTATCCTACCAAGCACGTCATGCCGATGGTGGCGCCAGCTTTTTCAGTGATGGGCCTCGCGCGCAATATATCAAATTAAGCTGACGACCACAAGAGCGCCAGGACGTAGACAGACAGACAAATATGCATAAAATGTCTGATTCACGAAGAAGTGCTTCGCATTTGAAACAGTAGGGTTATTCCATACGCCTCGATTATATAGAATGATTTCATTGCATTAGCAAATAGGCTTATATTTGCACGTGTTATGTAGGCTGTTTCACACTTAGGGGAAAAGTCTGAGCGCATTGTATCGCGATGCGGCAAGCGCTGGAGTCGGGCGGTGGCAGCAGCTCGCGCATGCGCAGACGCTAGAGAACGGAGTCTCTGGAGGGGTGCTTCGACCTAAAAGATGCGAAGACGTTGACTAGTGAACGAAGGTGGGGCAAAAGAAAACTCCTGGAATCGTGGTTCATTCGTCCTAAACCATCAGCTTGCAATAACAACCGGAGCCCCCTAGCGGACGTTTACAAGGACGTATGTGACAGTGGTCGATCTCCGCTCATTTGTTGCCTGTGTATACTGCGAATGCCACCTGCACAGATGGCGAAACTAGACTCCCGAAAAAAAAACTGCTTTGCAATCCCATCCGACGCAAGAAGTCTCGCCAGCACTCCACGGAACAGCTCGTCTCCTTGGCTCTCTGGACTTACCAACGTCGCCTGGTCATTGGTATGCCAGCTTTTGTTTAATTTTGAAGTTTTGTTATAGTTAGCTACTGTTAAAGATATGCTTTTGAACTGTTAGCGAATGCGTTTGCGAACACACACACACACACACACATATATATATATATATATATATATATATATATATATAGGAAAGAAGTGTTAATCTTAAGGGCTCGTTTTCTTTGTTATACACAATATTAATGAGAACTAACAGACAATATTGCCAAGGAAAGTCTAGGGGATGTTTTTAGTTGTAAATGTAAGGTAAATGGGAAGAAAGAAAAGTGGACGAAAAGATAGCTTGCCGCGGGCAGGGACCGAACCTGCGACCTTCGAATAACGCGTCCGATGCTCTACCAACTGAGCTACCGCGGCGGCCATCCCCCCGTCCACTTTATAGGGTATATATGTACATTTAAACGTGGGAGCGTCAGTCAGCGCCGCCAGTAGCCATGACGGCGAGTGTGGAACACTCTTTTTCTGCCTGTTGGCGTCACGTAGCACGTGAACTTATTACGAGCTGGCAGCTGACCAATAATCCCTCGCATACTACCTGAAAGCATCAAGTCTGCCAGAACGAGACCCTCGCTATGAATGAAGGAAAGAAGTGTTAATCTAAGGGCTCGTTTTCTTTGTTATACACAATATTAATGAGAACTAACAGACAATAATGCCAAGGAAAGTATAGGGGATGTTTTTAGTTGTAAATGTAAGGTAAATGGGAAGAAAGAAAAGTGGACGAAAAGATAGCTTGCCGCGGGCAGGGACCGAACCTGCGACCTTCGAATAACGCGTCCGATGCTCTACCAACTGAGCTACCGCGGCGGCCATCCCCGTATGATATATATATATATATATATATATATATATATATATATATATATATATATATATATATATATATATATATATATATATATATATTTACATGCGAGCCCCCCCTCTCCGCAAAACATGTCTGGCTACGCCACAAGAGGCACCGAAATGTGCGCACAACATGCTCGGTGTCCGAGCACTGCCCCTGAAAGTAGCACGCTTCCCGACAATGCAGCCAGTGCGCGTCGCCCTAATAGACGACGCAGTTCAACACTACGCCCTTCGAGCGTCTGCGCCTGCGCGAACTGCTGCCGGCGCGTGACTGCGGCGCTCGCTGCATCACGATGCTACGCGCTCCGAGATTTACCCTAAGCGTGAAACAGCCTGTACAATCAACAAAGCATGCATTGAAGAAATAATGAAACAATAACCTGGCAAATGTCCACGGCGACCCTTAGAAAGAGGTAGAACCAGACGCTACGGGTGTAGAGCCGTGCGTATTGCGGGAGTCGTCCTAGTGGCACGTTCCATTCTTGAATTTTGTCCAGGCTCCAAAAGAGGTGGCAAATTCTGGGTCGGTAACTGGCAACTCGGTTGAAAGCATACGTCGCTGCCATTGTGCGAAGAAATTCTACACCGGTCTCGCCTACTTTACCCTTGCCGAAAAACACCATTATGAGCTTGAGGAATAGACGGGACAGCCACAGGTGGAGAAAGATCGAAAAGACTCGGGACCTTCCGGTGGACTTAAGGATGGACGTGGTCTTGCGGCCACCATCGACGCCCTTTATGGTCTCCTTTGACTCGAACGGTCCGATACCAAAGATCCCCAGAGCCGACAGAACATCTCGAAGAATACTGATGGCGTTGTGCGTGGCACGTTGGGTTTCTTTCGCCCAAACACCGTGCATGGTCCACCAGATCCTGGAGAAAGGCAGCAGCTGCAGTTTTGGGTGTTAACGTTCAATAAAAATGCCCTTAAATACGAGTAGTGTTGCGCATAGGACGGAACAAACGAAAGAACACACAGAGCGCAAACTATCAGCAGCTTATTGACTAGAGTAAAGGTACACTTTTATACATTTGCACAACAACAATGCCCGTTGCAGCAGAGCAATTCAACAAAAAGCGTATGACAGCGGTGCAAGTTTAAATCACGGAAACACCACCGTACACGAAGTGATTGGCCACCGACATTGCGCATGACAAAAGGGTCCCTTCACTCTCGTCAATAAAGTGTCGATAGCTTGCGCTCTGTGTGTGTCATCGTGTTCCTTTTCCTTTGTCCCGTCCTATGCGCAACACTACTCGTCTTAATGGACCAACAAGCCCAAGTGAAAACTATATTGAATTTCAATACTTCAGCAGAGTGTATCGTTGGGCGAGGTGGTGCACAGCTTAACGAAAGGGGCCCTATTGTCTTCTCTAGTTTTTTCCTCGTTCTCACTTTACGCCGATCTTTCGTTAGAATTTAAATACCAATATGTAGCTTTGAAGCCTACTTGCGAGAATTGTACGAAAATTCCATTTCGTAATTGACATGCAGTATTCGCCAGCCAGCTCATAATTTTACCTCGAAACAGAATAGCGAAACAAATAAATGGCGCGTGGAATTCAATGCAGATTTTCCTAAAGAGAATTGAGCCACAATTTTTTGTGAATATACAAATATAGATGACAAAAACAATCTGCTGAGGCTTAGCAACCACACTCAAGTTGGACGTGAGTTAAGTTAGCCTAATTGGAAACCAAAACAAGATGGCAGTAAAAATATTTCAGCATCAGAGGTTCCTTAGGGGGATCCAAGTTAACAAAGCCACGCAAGAAGCTCACTTTTTTCTCCTCTCCCTGAAGGAGATAGCGGCAGCGACTTCAACAAAGGTTTTAAACTCGCACCGTGTTCTGAACATCTATTGCAACGCAGCTCTTTCCGGAGCGTAGTGTTAGCGCATGGCTGCTCGAAGCGCCAGTCATTGGACGCACGTTGAATGGAAATCAAGTATTTTTATTTTGCACATGTGTCACTAGTTCTTCGGAACTCTCGTACATTATTATTGCTCGGCTTGATGATGGTGGAATAGCAACGACCTGTGTGATAAATGAAGCTCCCTAACATAGGAAACAAAAATTTTAGTACATTTGAAATCAAGGAAGGTCAAGGTCATTACGGCCACTACGATGATTCGTCCATGTTTTGAACCTTACTCCTTCCCACCCACAAAATCTTCCTCGTCGAGTCGTTAGTGGGACATGTGCAGCATTGGTTTTGCAGTCGGCAATTCTCCTTGCTCATTAATGATGATTGATTGCAATGCATAAAAACAAAATCCCGCGGTTTTTACATATGCGTAAACAGAACATGACAAATGATTATTTCTCAAATGAGATGCGTCAAAATGAAAAAAACATAGCAACGCCGCCCCGTATGATCGATCGAATAGGCCTGCATTACAAATATATTTGTATCTTTCTTTTTTGAAAATATTCACTTTTGAAAGCATTACAAAAGGGAGTCATTAAACCGTATGTGCAGGCAACAAGAACAAAAACTTGGAGGACGCTTGGCCTCCGCCTTCAAGAGTAGAACGCGATAACGTGAACGGGCCCCGTGCGCATCGCCTTCTCAATTTCTAGCCTAGCTTCGATTCTCGCAGCACGCCTCAACCGTGCCGCAACGAAACGAACGACTGTGCGCGTAACATTTGCTGTTTCTAACTATCCGAGAATGTCTATTGACTACAGTTGTGAAGTGCCCACTAAGCCATAATTATTTCTTTTGCGAATTAGCTAAGGACCCACTAGGCGTCCGTAAGGCAACACGCGAACCTACGCAGCCGCTCACTTTGTTCATACTTTTGTAGCTAATGATGATTAAATATGTGTGAGCGCTTTCTAATAGGTGGGCCTTTAAAACACCCACTCGTTGCGCAATTCACATGTTTTTACGCCTGTCACGATTCTACGCTTCTGCCACGCAATACATGCGTTAAGGAGACTCGTCCCACTACATGAATTCATATAGTGTTTTTAAAGACGATAGTCTTTCTTGGGGAACTTAAACGCAGAAATTTTGGTCTGTCTTTCTGTCTTTCTGTTTGTCGGCACGTCCCTCGATTCAGCCACTCGGCCAAAGTTGAACCACTTGCCCAAGGGCCAGCCGTCTTGAACTGGTATGGCTGTTCATACTTGTGAACGTTGTCGATCAAAAAGTAAATATCATGCATATCTGAGGTGCAACATCACTAGGTAAGTATTAGGTGGCGTTTTCCTTTAATAGAAAATGCATACATACGTAATTTTAAGGACCCTAGTTTCTTAAGCTGCGCTGAAAATGCATAAGAATGGAAGCTTGAGCGAGTTGGTATGCGTTCATCTTTGTTGAAACAGCGCTCACTAGACGACGACGAAGTAAAAGAAGGCACAGGACAGGCGCTGCCTGTCCTGTGCCTTCTTTTACTTCGTCGTCGTCTAGTGAGCGCTGTTTCAACAAAGCTGAAAATGCGACTGCGCTGAAATTTGCCTTCCTCCGTGCCTTTCGCACGAGCTCATTGTTGTGTTTCGGTTTCGGTTCTGTATTGCACTGTACGAATGCCATGGGTTGGTGTTGAAAAACTTTAGTTTTGAGAAGGCCAAGAAGGTGAAAAAATATATTTAAAAAATGAAAAAGCAGCGTTGTGGGCGGCCTTCAGGCTGCCGGTTGTGGGCGCCGCTCTGGCGTTCCTGTTTTACCCAGGCGACGTGTAAATAAAAGAGTGTGCGGAGAGTACTCGTTGAGTGCGGACGTTTCTCTGCTTCAGCGCTTCGCGCCAAACCGCGTTTTCGGGCTGGCTGGCGTCCCCGCCGGTCGCGTTGGTCACCGCCGGTCTTCGCCTGCTGCTGCGCCGGGACTACCAGCACGCAACACAGCACTCATGTTTCCCGACGTATTGCAAGATGGCGTCCATATCTCACACAGCGCCTCTTCTATCGTCTTTACACGACATTTGCAGCGAAGCACGCAGATACACGGCCAATTTTTTTCCGAATCGGTATCAAGCAATGGCGTAGCTCCGTGGTAGAACGCCTGCTTGCCGCGCAGACGGCCTGGGTTTAATTCTCACTCGAACCGAAGTTTATTTTATTTGCATCTCTCTCGATTTTTCGGGGACGGACAAGATGGCGTTTTTGCGCTCACAACCAATGGCGCAGACACCGACGCCGAAATTTCTGCGAAACGAACTCTTTAACGGCATCTCGTTAATACTAAACAAATCGGCTGCCAAAAGTAGAAGTAACAGTCAACGTGCACTTTTAACAGCAAAGATATTCAAGGCGGGCGTTAGTCCATGAGCTGTGAACAGAAATGATCATCATCATGAACCGGCACGCCCTCTCTTCGTCCTCTACATCATCGTCGTCTTCATCTTCTGCTTCGCTCCCGGAATACGTGCGCCGATTTCTCCGGCGCGGGATGCAATAACCCTGATGGGAGAGACAATGAGCACAAAGAGTAACAGAAACAGAGAGAAATTGTAGGGGAAAGAATTTCTTGGCGAGGCGAAATTTGAACCCGCGAACCCACGATCTCAAGGTGAGCGTCTTAACCACTCGGCTACCCAGGAACACTAGCAGCGCATAGCATAGCATAGGAAGGGGTGGGGAAGGTAAGTGAGGGTGAGAAGGAGGGAAAGGAGGAGGGGAGAGAATAACGCACAAGCAAAGTAGCGATTTGGGCGAGTTGGTATATCTTCCATCATAACAGGGGCGGCGCCAGGATTTTTTTACTGGGGGGGGGGGCACCCACGACATGTGGGTTCCTTCAGGGGGGCAGGGAGGCTGGGAACATATGCATTGTATTTTGACTATGCTTGCTCTTGGGGGGGGGGGGGCAAAGGGGGGGCAGGCGGAAATTTTGGGGGGGCTCCAGCCCCCCCAAACCCCCCACTGGCGCCGCCCCTGCATCATAAAATGATGAAGTAATGAGTAGCATAGAAAGAAAGCTGAAGAGAGAAATAGAGAGAACAAAAAGAAAGAGGAACGAGGAAAGAAAGAAACAGAAAATAAAGGAGAGAGAACGAATAGAGAGCGAGAGGAAGAGTTACAAAGAAACAAGAAGCGAGAAAACAGAGAGATGGATTAAGAAACGGAAGAAAGAAAAAGAAAGATAGAAAGACCGAAAAGAGCAAGAAATAGAGAGAGAGAAATACAGACATAGAAATAAACACAGACAAAAACGGCATACAAGAAAAGAGAGGAGAGAAACAGAAAGAAAGAAAGGAAGAGAAAATTACACCATGTCCCGCTAAAGGGGACCATGAGGCGATGCGAAGCCGGAGCACTTGCACGATCGCGTTCTGTTGGCGTTCGTTGGGCATGCTACCGACCTCGCGTCGTGGAACGCGAAGAGGGACGCTGCGCGCGTCGTATCTTCCATCTAGCCTGGCCGTTAATTCTCACAGGGCGAGCGGGGAACGCGGTCGACAGGCGGGCGAGAGGGGGGCAGCGTAGAAGACGAGAGAGAAGGGGAGGGGACGCGCATGCGCTCGAGCTCATCGCGGCGTTGCGCAGGAGAGAATTTCGGCATGTCTAGCCCGCGTTTCAGAGGAAGAGTGGAAAGGGGAAGGGGAGAGGGAAAGTGGAGAGGGAAAGTGGAGAGGGGAGGGGGAGAGGGTGAGTGGAGAGGAAGTGTGTGGAGAGGGTATGCGCATGCGCAGTAAGGGCGGTCACGCCGCACACCACCACCACCGGATTGAGCTCCGCCTTAAGATACTTCGCATCTAAAACTTGCAAAACCTAGCAAAACAGCAGCCGCCAGGATTATCGAGTTGCCCATCGGTTCCGTTGTCTCTTTAGCATTGCGCCTCCAGTGCAAGCTAGGCTAACCCCACAAGCTATGGCTTTAATTTTGAAGCGAAAACTTTGCTGGCCTCGTCGAGCGAGTTTCGCCGTGAATCTCCGCTCGACCTTGAAGCGAACAACGCATACCGCGTGACTAGCCGCGTCCGCCGTTGCCGCTGCTCCGACCGCTGCTTGGATGAGAAACGCTGCCTCGCCAGCCGTATCCACATGATTAACCACGTGACTCGCCGCTCTTTCTCTGCCACGTCGGGTCATCGAGCGAATGCTTCAGTTCAGCCGTTGTGCCATGGTCGCGCGGTAGAAGGAGGGAGCAAGGACGCTGGCCCGTCTGTGCCGAAGTTGTCTGCGCGGTGTGTTGTCCCAGCGGCGAAAGCGGCAAGCTGCGTCAGACCATCCTGCGCATGTCACTCGGCTTGCTAATGAGTTAAAGCGGAAATATGAGTACCAGCGCGCAAAATGTCAGGCTGAAACGAGTGAAGAACGGGAGCTTCGGCGAGCTAAACGTAGGAAGAAGGATGGAGAAAGACGACACCGAGGGGCGGCAATGGACGCCTCACGTTCCACTTCTACTTCGAAAGCTGAAGGTAATGAGTGCTCGCAGTACGTCAGGGTCGACTAGCCATATCGTTTGGTTGGCTTCGGCTACGAGGGTAAACAAGTATAACCAAGTGTAACAAGCTTTCGCTTGCATAACCGAGCCTAGCGAGCTAAGCCGCAGTCAATTTTACAGCGAGAGCTGTTATGAGATCATTTCAGCGGCCGTTTTTGGCGCCATAGTTGTCCGCCGCCGCCGCCGCCGGTGTCCGTAACCACTATCGCGCAAAATAAGAAAAAAAAATCGGCAGATCCCACGCACTGTGGGAATCGATGTAATGCGAAGCAGCCAGCCAAGAGCTGCATACATCGCCCTGTTTGTCTTTGAGCCAAATGAAATCATTTATGCCATGGCATCTAGTCCAGCATATATAGCATGTTTGCCATGCACGCATGCATGCACAATCTAGTATACACCATGCCAATGAAACGCATATTCTGGTATATACAATACATGACCTGTCGTTTATGTTCATCACGCACTCGTGTCATGCCATACCAATTTTGGTATATATCCAGTTAACAAAACGGCCGGACGCGCACTATGACAGTGGCATGTAAATCATACCGTACATGACATGCATAACATGATTCGCATGTTAAGACCTCTCATTTATGTTCGTCATACAGTCACGTCGCGCAATACCAATTTTGGTGTATATCAAACGAGCGAAATGGCCGCGAGTGCACCATGAGTATAGCATGTAAATCATGCCATACATGACATGCATATCATGGTTTTTCATGTTACCATCTGTCACTAATGTTCATCATACAGTCACATCGTGCAATACCAGTTTTGGTGTGTATCAAGCTAGCGAAACGGCCGCGAATGCACCATGAGCGTGGCATGTAAATCATGACACACATGACATGCATGTCATGGTTTCATGTTACCACGTTATTCATGCTCTTCATACAGTCACATCGCGCAATACCAGTTTTGGTGCATATCAATCTAGCGAAACGGCCACGAGTGCGCCATGAGCATGGCATGTAAATTATGTCGTACATGTCATGCATGTCATGATTTCCATGTTACCACCTCTCATTTACGTTCGCCATGCAGTCGCGTCGCGCAATACCAGTTTTGGTGTATATCAAGCAAGCGAAACGGCCACGAGTGCGCCATGAGCGTGGCATGTAAATCATGTCGTACATGTCATGCATGTCATGATTTTCATGTTACCACGTCTCATTTACGTTCGTCATACAGTCGCTGCGCGCAATACCAATTTTGGTGTATATCACGCTAGCGAAGCGGCCGCAAATGCATCATGAGTGTGGCATGTAAATCATGACATACATGACATGCATGTCATGGCTTTCATCTTACCAACTGTTATTCATATAATAATAATATCTGGGGTTTAACGTCCCAAAACCACGATATGATTATGAGAGACGCCGTAGTGGAGGGCTCCGGAAATTTCGACCACCTGGGGTTCTTTCGCGTGCACCTAAATCTAAGTACACGGGCCTCAAACATTTTCGCCTCCATCGAAAATGCAGCCGCCGCAGCCGGGATTCGATCCCGCGACCTTCGGGTCAGCAGTCGAGCGCCATAAGCACTAGACCACCGTGGCGGGGTCAACTGTTATTCATGTTCTTCATACAGTCACTTCGCGCAATACCAATTTTGGTGTATATCAATCTACTAAAACGGCCTCTAGCGCACCATGAGCGTGGCATGCAAATCAGGTCGCACATGACTTGCATGTTTTCATTTTCATGTTACCACCTCTCACGTTCGTCATACGGTCGTGTCGCGCAATACCAATTTTGGTGTATATCATGCAAGCGAAACGGCCGCGAATGCACCATGAGCGTGGCATGTAAATCATGACATACATGTGATGGATGTCATGGTTTTCATGCTACCACCTGTTATTCATGTTCCTCATACAGTCACATCGCACAATATCAATTTTGGTGTATATCAATCTAGCGAAACGACCGCGAGTGCGCCATGAGCGTGGCATGTAAATCATGTCGTACATGACATGCATGTCATGATTTTCATGTTACCACGTGTAAGTTATGTTCGTCATACAGAAATGTCTCGTCATGCCAGTTTTCTTATATATCCCTTCATTTAAACGGCCGCGAGCGTCCAGAGAACATGTCATGTAAATCATGCTGCACATGACATGCGCGTCATGATTTGCATGTGTCATGAATTTGTTGACTTCTGGCAGAAGAGGGAGAAGTAGAGGAAGAAGAAATGAGAGTAAAGACAGATGTCAAACGAAGAAATATAGAGTAAAGAGAAAGAAGAAGTCCATACATTGAAGGGGAATTGAATAAAGAACGCAAAGAAGAGGGAGAAGAACAGGAACGAGAGGCGACGTGGCCGGCGAGGAGAAGGAGGAAGGCAGAGCGCGCTTGGAACGAGAAGTGGGGTGGGCCAGCGGCAGCGGCGGCATGACATGCGACCCGAGACGGCTAGCAGTGCACCTGGCAAGGACGTACCCCAGCCTTCGCAGCAACGTCCTGTGAGCTGCGGGAGCACGGCCAGGAGCAGAGCTCGGGCACAACGACGTCATCCCTGTGAGGACACGCCAGGCTTCCTACGGCTACGCCCCGTAGGCTTCGCACCAGAGTGGACGAGCGGTACAGCCGCTTCGGAGAGCTGACTTCGACGTCGCTCCTGAGCTGCATCGGCGGTACAGCTGACGGCCGTACACCCGCGACACTGCGAACATCGCTGACGCGACGAGCCGTACGACTTGACCCCGAAGCAGCAGCTACGTCTGCAACGCCGTTGTGACGAACTGTAAATATTACTAGTTTTTTGTACATGGTTGCTTAGGGAAGTTTTATAGCTGTTTTGCATGCCTTGTTTGATACTGGGTTTTTTTCATACTTTTGCGTTTTTTCAGGGATAAAGATTTTTCGTCCACCGCAACATTCCTGTGTCGTGTTTCCCACCTATGAGAACATGACAGCATGTTAGGACCTCTCATTATGTTCGCCATGAAATCTTTTCACGCCGTACCAATTTTGGTGTATATGAAACTAACGGAACGGCCGCAAGAGCCTAAGGCCGTGGAATGTAAATCATGCTGTTCATGACATGCATGTCATGATTTTCATGATATGACCTGTCATTTATGTTCGTAATAAGGCCATGTTATGACACACGAATTTTAGTATACATCCGATTCACGAAACGGCCAGGAGAGCACAAAGTCGTAGGCGGCTAGATAGATAGATAGATAGATAGATAGATACGCTCAAAGTCGCAGAAGTTCGTTAAAAAATGCTTCGCATTTAAAAACAAAAACTTTCAGGATGGAACGGGGTTCGAACCTGGGTCCTCTGCGTGGGAGCCCAGTATTCTACCTCAGAGCCATGCCATTGCTTGAAACTGCTTTGCAAAAAGACACTATACAGGCTTTATGTCGGGAAGGAACCACATTATTATATGTAATATCGCGTGGTTGAAGAGTAAAATAAGAACCAGGCGTCGCACAACGCGAATTCTGTAACCAGGCGTCACACAATGCGAATAGCGCAACGAGTAGGTTGTTGAATGCTTCCAACCCATTACAAAGGAATCTGCCATAATTCTTCATCGTCATCAGGCACAGCATCAACAAATGTAAACATTTTGACAGAAATCTGTCTGGCTGGGTGGAATAATTAGGAGGTTACTATGGCTCCAGCCAAGTTTAAGAGAGCCCGACGTTTCGGGACCGATTCGGCCCCTTCCTCATGGGGTGACTGGTTTGGTCATGGAAGCTTCTCCCCGACTTGTTTCCCCGCGGCTCCGGATTTCTCTTTCCCTCACGTTTCGGAGGCCGTGAACGTAAACCGAGGGCATTGTTCCTAGGGACCGGTTCAGATTTGCTGGTGTGTTTTGAATGTTCCACGACTCGAGCAAGAGCCTCCTTCCCAGATTCCTTTCTGTTTCCAGAACAGAAGCGCCGTCGAAGTCGATCTTATGGTCGTGCTTCTCACAGTGCTCTGCAAGAGCGCTGCGTTGCATTTCCATCTTCCTGACGTCGTTCTTATGTTGGCGCATTCTTTCTGGGAAGCACTTGCTCTCGCCTATGTAGCTAGCTGGGCATTCCGAACACGGCACCCTGTACACTACGCCTCGGTGTTGTTCCCTCGAGGGTCGATCCTTCGGCCGCGGTAGGAGGCGGGTGAGCGTCGACGCTGGCTTGTGTATCACCGTGACCCCCTCTTTTCTGAGAATCCTGGCGAGCTCTTCACTGATGCCCGGCACATATGGTATGACAATGCGCTGGGCTGGCTTCTTGGATTCCATTGCGGCCGGTGGGGTGGCCGGGGAGGGGGGAGGGGGGTCGCGTAGCGTGTCTTTCGGCACACGGCGTGACGCTCGCCGAATGAAAGCTTCGGTGTATCCGTTCTTTAGCAGCTCGGCGACGACCCTCTCCTCTTCTCTCTTTCTCTCCCCCTCCGACGTGCAGATTGTTCTTGCACGTGAAAGCAGCGCCGAAACTACCAAAGCTTTGTGGGCAGTCGGATGACAGGACGTGAAATGCAAATACCTGCCGGTGTGCGTTGGCTTTCTGTACACCGAGAAGGTCATGCGCTCGCCCTGCCGTCCGATTGCCACATCGAGAAAAGGAAGCGTCCCGTCTCGCTCTCGCTCCACCGTGAACTGTATCGCCTGGTCGACGGAATTCACATGTTGGAGGAAGCTGTCTACGGCTGTCTTCTTTATGACGCAGAAGCAGTCATCCACGTACCTCACAAACACTTTCGGCTTGTCAATAAAGGAGCGTAGTGCCGTTTCTTCTATGTGCTCCATTGTGAGGTTTGCAGCTGTAACGGAGATCACCGCCCGCTGGTTTGTCTGTAGAAGATCCCGTTGACGCTGATCGAAGTATGTCCCCCTGAGGCAATACTCCAGTACACGACGCAGTTCGTCGATGCTTAGGCAGCTTCTTTCGCCCAAGAGTTTATCTTCCTTCAAAGCTGCTCGTGCGCAGGACACTGCTAGCGCTATGGGCACACTGGTGAACAGAGACACGATGTCGAACGAAACGATGCACTCATCACTGCTCACTGTCACATCTTTCATGCGCTCCACGAAGTGGCTGGCGTTGCGTATGTGGGTTGGTGTTTTTCCCACGAGCGGCGCCAGAGTCCGGTGGAGATACTTGGACAGCGCACGGAGTGGAGAAGATGTAAAATCCACGATAGGACGGAGCGGGACGGTGGGCTTGTGGATCTTGGGAAGCCCGTAAAATCCTGGTGCAGAGCCGTTCCGGCAGATAAGCTGGAGGTAGGTGGTTCTTGCCTCCTGGTGCCTCTTAAAGATATCCGCCAGGAGCTTGTTCAGTTCCCTTAGGACTCTCGGTGTGGGGTCTTTCGCCAGCGTTTCATAGGCCGGGCTGTGAAGGAGATCACGCACTTTGTCGCTGTACGCCTTCCTTCGAGCACGACCATTGCTTGCCCTTGTCGGCCGGGAGGATGACAATGTTCTCATTATTTCGGAGTGAACGGATCGCATTATTCTCCTCCCTCGACATGTTGTGCTCACGGCGCTTTCCTATTTTTGATAGTACACCGATGGCCTTGAGACGGACATTTTCTCGAATGCCGTTGTCGAGTCGTCTTATTCCCCATCAATTCCCACGGTACGCGAGATGTGCCGAATTTTTTTAACCCGCACTGACATGTTCAGATATAGTTTTTTTTCTGCAACTATAGACCAGAATTTGGAGCCGTTCAAGGGAGCCGCCATATTCTTGCGACGGTGGCGCCGCGGTGCGAGCATTTGGCGGGGACTGCGGGCACCGCGAATGGCTGCATTAGCCGAAGCGGGAACAGCTGATAATGGCTTGCTGTACAGGTGGACCGCTGACGCTTAAAATTGGTAAGTACACGCGTACGTCACTATTGTATTATGTACGCATGACAGAAGCAGGAAAACGCGCATCAGAACGAGGACACGCTTCACTTTTGCGAGACATCGCGGTATAATGGTCGCAATGAGTCCGCCGCATTATCGTTTGAGGAAGACGCACGGATTAATTTCCACGCGTCATGATGTGAAATATTAGATTAGATTAGGAGTCCTGGCAAGTGCGAGCCATGGCTGCGATGTAATTAGCACCACTAAGCATGTTACAGCTGCATGCAATGTCGCTGTGCGCTGCGACAGAGCCATGACATAGGTTTTGTTGCCGCTAGCAATAGAAAGTTTAAGGCTATCGATTAAATTCGTGCCTCGACAACCCAAACCGAAAACGGTTGTCGTGATGCATTGTTTCTTTTATCGTTTATCTCTTCTGGAAGCACGTCTTAACGCTTTGTTGGCTATGCTATGCGTAACCAAAGCGCACTTGTTTGTACACGCGAAGAAAAAAACGCCAGGCCTGCGCGAAACGCGCAGCACAGTCACAGCGATAGCTAGAAGAGATGATTTCTGGATTTCTGGAGTAAATTTGCATGGCACCTACTGCACCATGATTTATCTTTTTTTGTGCATTAGGGAAGCACCCACTATGCCATTATTTGTTCTTTTGTGGTGAGGCGATGTACCCACACAGCTATAAGGCGTTATGCGCACATTCATGATGCGGTGGCTGACGACGATGAATAATCATAAGTGAACCGTTCTGTAACGGGTTGGAGGCTTTCAACAACGATCCACTCGTTACGCAAATCGCTTTGTTTGACGCCCGGTCGCGATTTTACTACTCTAGAACGATCTAGACCTCATGTTCATAAGATTCCTTACCCGACATGAAGCCTGCATACGGTATGTCTGCAAACAAGTTTCGAGCACTGGCGTAGCTCAGTGGTAGAACACTGGACTGAGAATGCAGGGGTCCCTGGTTCAAACCCCATTCTGTCAAGGGAATTTTTAAGAGCTTGCTCAGCAAGCATCTTATGCTCGCGCCTTGTCCGGCGGCGGCAGCGGCGGCCGCAACCGGCGTGTACTCTTCTGCGGTCGCCGCTCAAGGCGTCCTCTCCGGTGATTTTTATTTAGTTTTTTTTTTCTTGAGATAGTGGTTACCACCGGCGGCGGCGGCGGACAACTACGGTGCCCGAATCGGCCCTTGTTGTGATCTCATAACAGCTATCGCTGTAAAAAAACTCACGGGATCCAATTGTGCATTTGCCTATGACGAAACTAATGTACCTTTTTATTTAGTTGACGCCTATTCCTCCTCGCCCACCTTCGAAAGCTTTCTGAACCTAACGTGGTTTTGTATGGCTTCCAGAATAGGAGGCACTGAAAGCCTTCGGCAATTTACCTAGATTTGCACTGCCTCCGTGATCGCCACCGATCACGGAGGCTATGCAAAGTGGCGATGTGATGAGATGACGTCACATGACAGCGTCATGTCATGACATCGCTTCCTTGCATTGCTTCCGTGATCGGTGGTGCGATCACGGAGGCAGTGACGTCACAGATTGCCAAAATTTGAGACATCATCATGATGACGTCATCACATGACATCGTTCTTTGCATTGCGTCCGGGATCGGTAGGCTGATCACGGAGGCAATGACGTCATCATGATAATGTCATAAAATTTGGAAATCTGTGACGTCACATCATCACGAGATATTGGACATTGACAATCCCGCCGACGGTGAATTTTCGCGTTTGATGAAGCACCTAAGACTTTCGCCTTAGATGCTTCATGCTGATGACACTACCATACTAGCCACTGATAAATCCATTCACTCTTTAAAGGACAAAATTATCTAAATAGCATCCCACACTGGTGTCGCATTAACTACCTCAGTATTAACCCTACGAAAACTAAGTTTATGATATTCCACTCAATTAACAGTTATTCTCTCCCAAGTCACTATTAAACTAAATGACATACTCATTACTCCTGACGCTGAATACTCTTTCTTAGGAGTCATTCTCGAGACTAGTGTAAAATACTCTAACCATGCCATGCACTTACGCAAAAAACTAGCATTTGGTATTAGAAATTTAATTAGAGCACATAACTACTTTAACGCTTCGACTTTATTCAAGTTATATTATGCTTTTATTCACAGTCATATTAATTATTGCATCACTACATGGGGAAACACATACCTAACCCACGTATCTCCCATACAGCACATTCAAAACCAAGCCATTAGATTAATAACTTTCAGTTCATATCGCACTAGTGTATCATCATTACTACAACTTTGACATACTTCCTACTGCTAGTTTATTTAAATATCATCTTACCATCACGCTATTCAAGTCACTGAACCATCCTGCTCAATCAAGTGTGTTTTGTCTTGACGCTCTATGTAACTTTAACCGAGCTAGATTTGCTTCAAATGGAAATTTTTTACTACCTGCTATCCGTACTAATTTTTGTCGCCACACTGCCTATTTCACAGCGTCATCACTATGGAATTCATTGCCATCACACATCAAACAATGCTCTATTATTGGTTTATTTAAAAAACAATTAATTGTATTCGTATTTTCTCAACTACTAGATGTATATTTTATACATGTATAATTATACGCCACTTTTTTCTTCACCTGTACCCGATTTATTGTTGCTTTTAGAAATTCCCTCGTTTTCCTGTTTTATCACTGTTACTGCTAATTAAGTAATTGTTGTTATTCAATTTTAAACAGGAGGTCCCCCTGCAGCCTTGTGCTTTCCGAGCTCCTTCTGTATGTTTACACTGTATGATGTTTTTAAATGCGAAGCATTTCTTAGCGAACCTCTGGCACTTTGAGCGTTTCTATCTACGTATCTACCTATCTATCTATCTATCTAACCGCCTAAGTCTGGGTGCTCTCATGATCGCCTCCTTAACTTGGTGTAGACCAAAATTTGCATGGGAGGGTAAGAGGATTTGACGAATACGACTGCCGGGTCGTGACATGAATAACGTTAAAATCCTGTCGCGTACGTCGTCAAACCCTTTCCACTAGACACGTGTGGCATATACCCGTTTACCATGGGCCGCGGTGTACGGGTATGCGCCACAGGTGATTGACAGTTTATATCTACCCAGGAACGGCGAGAACAGACATTGGTAACTTAAATGCTAGAGCGTTAAGGAACACCAACATCGGCAGCGTTGACTCAACGAATGGAAAGAACAAAAATTAGGATCCCAGCAGGAATCGAACCCAAGCATTCTGCATGGCAATCAGGTATTCTACCACTGAGCCACGCCAGGTCTATAAACTGGTTTGGAAAAACAGCCTACGCAGGCGTACCAACGGTGCAACGTCACCTGTGGTTGTGGTGCTGGCTATCTAATTTCACAAGACAGCAATAAACACTACATGATACTCCTACGATGTGTACTCCTACGATACAGGCGTCATATCAGATGAACGTCTGTAGTTCCAGTGTTGGCTCCTCTTTTATAGCAGTCTAATAAACATTACATTTGTATTTCTATGATTCAGGAAGCTATATTGAAGCATTGCTCGACCCAGGAGGAATACATTACCGAAATGTACATATGATATCCACGTCACCGCACCGTAAAGTGCACTTCGTCCACCAGAACGACGCAGTGTCCTCTTCATTTCTTAGGAGGCTGGGCGATGGCCTCATGCTGACCGAGGATTATGCCAGATTAATTGACAGCCGCTTTGTAGACTAGGCTACGTAGGCCACATACGCCCAGGTAGTCTACGAATACGACAAACACTCTGAAGTTGGTCTACGTAGGACTATCCAGGCCTACCAGCCTCGACGGCCTATACCTCACCAACACGAAGCGTGGCTTCAGGTTCGGACATGTCGCCGGCTCTGTCGACAGATAATTTGTCGACGAAATGATCGAGGCATCCACGAATTCCAACAGCTCTACAATACCACATACTTTACTACACATGGACCCCTCGTCACCACGATCACGACCGGATCCTATAACAAATCATGACCAGCTGCTGGTGCTCACTGATCATGGTGATGATGCCCTTGTTCAAGAAATGTCAAGAACTTCTTGCACACATGCACACGGGTTCGTGAAACGTGCGTACGTTCTCGGGACACGTATAAGCACTACTTATCAGCTTACCGCTTCTGGTTTTGGTAATACCCACGTTGCCATTGGCAGCGTTACCCAACCGTAAACAACTGGTTATATAACACATATGCGGTTCTTCAACATGTGTGCGTATAAAATATATACAAATCTTTAGCGTCATTTTGTAACGTGTCGCTCAGTAAAAAAAGTTATGCCACAGTCACATACCCGCCACATGCTTCGCATAACATTGACTCCCACGGTACGTGGGATCTGCCTAATTTTTTTGTACTAATAACTGAAATAATCTTGAATCTTGAAAACGAATATCTGTGGTGCCTTTCTGCCATGCAAAAATAATCGTGATCTGGTTTGCATGCGCTTCCCTTGAAAACTCGGTGCTTGTCACAGTGCTATAGAAAATTCTATGCCAAGCGGATAACAAATGCTTTTTCGTGACATGGACATACGGGGAACATGGCGACAACGCAAGGAAATCATGCGACAGATGACGAATTTTGTTGAGCAGCAGCAATGACACCCTGAAAGCACAATCTTTTCCTTCGACTGAGTTTGGGATTTTTTAGATTATTTTCAGTATTTTAAGAGCATTATCACAATATTTTGCTGCTGAGTGCGACCGATAGCAAGGTCACTCTTCACCCGATAACCATGCAGTGTATTTGCTGCTACCGCTAGACACAAGATCACCTTTAATAACACTTTGCTGTCAGAGCATTGTTTTGCATGTCTCTGTATTTTCATGTAGCGCGATATTGTAATTCGCGTTTTTCCCCCTCCACGTCATAGGCGACCGTGTTCTGCCACACCCTCTTTCTATCGCAGCAAATGAATGGAAAGACGACATGAAACTCTGGCCCTCCCTGCAGGAAAACCACATTACGTATTACCTCCTCAAAACAAAAGCCTGTGACCTGGAGGACGTCCAAGCCATCAAGAGCTAGACTCGTATAACTACGTCGTAAGCGGGAAAGTGGGTCAGCACCTCATATTCCAGGCTGACAAAGATACATGTTTCATAAAAGGGAGAGTCTCCCCGTCACAAGCAGACTCTGGCCGGCCATACGATACATGGGTTTGCGTAGGCAATGACTGCCGCATCTTAAGCGGGTCATGCTCCTGCAAGGTTGGATTGACGACCGTGTGTAGCCACGTTGGTAAGTGCAGTCAATGGCTTTTTAGCACTCACCTCTGTTCCTAAAATTACTTAAACAGTTTTTCACATAGCTGCAATTTATTAACTATAAAGCCTCAGATGCATAATCGAACCCAAATAGTGACAGTCGGCGTCACTGAGAGCGATGAAAAAAGTTCTAGGTATGGCTTAGTATTGAAAACACCAATAGACAGGGGAGCCGAGGGAAAGCCTCAGCGACAAATTTCTTATGCTGAAAGCACTACGTCAAGAAAGTACAGTGCGAGAAAGAGGCCTGCCGATGTGAGAGCGCAACTTTGACTGGGGAGCACTGACATCATCGACTGAGATGATGACGTCAGTGCACGGTTTTCGTGTCAATTTGAGTCGTCTCAGGCAAACGCACAAGGCAAATGCCTTTAAATAGCCTAATAATATAATCTTTGCGAGCTGTAGATCATATATAATATATATACGCTGCACGCAACCACACTGCAAACCTCAACCACTTCATAACTCTCCCACGGAGTAACGAATTCATCATAGCCACAGGTCTCCTTTAATCCACAACATAGGTCGGCAAAATTATTGGAGCTCACTCACTCACTTCAAAAATGTATTTTGCTCTGAAAACTCGCTCGATGTCAGACTCACCAAAGTTTTCCTCAACCAGACTCACTCGGACTCTGCAAACATTTTCTCAACCGGACTCACTCGTACTCAAACTCACCAACATTTTTCTCAGCCGGACTCACTCAGACTCACGGCTTGACCTGAGTCTGAGTGAGTCGACTCATGAGTTCGCTGGCGTAAAGTCAGCTTTCCCGATCATGGAGTACATGCTCTTTAATGCCAATAACATACATAATCTGTGCTCTACGATGTGCATTTTGATCTTGTACCTGGAAGTAGAAGTTATTAGTGGTTGCAGTCCTATGAGGACGTTTTTATGAAATATAAGACTCACACGAGATATTTCGATCAAGAACGTACCGTGAAAATTTGTGAGGTGGAGGGCATGACACCCCTACTCCCCGCTAACTCGCGCCTATGATCAATAAACATTGATGTGGCGTACGAACGCTTGTGCGTTGAAGTATGCGTGGATAGATCTGAGAGTAAACGTAAGCCGACATAATGGTGATAGTAATGTAGATAGGTGAGCAGATAGGATCATAGACCGGCAACTGAAGGTGGAGCTCACTCAGACTCATTCAAGAAATATATTTTGCGCTTAGGGCTCACTCGGATTCAGACTCACCAATATTTTCCTCAACCGGACTCACTCGGACTCAGACTCACTAAAATTTTCCTCAGCCACTCAAACTCACACTCCCCAACATATTGCTCACACAGACTCACTCAGACCCAGACTCATGGCTCGATCCGAGTCTGAGTGAGTTGACTTATGAGTGAGTTTGCCGACCTATGATCCACAACTTGATTTGGTTTTATCTCTTTTCTGATGCAACGTGCAGTCCTGTGGAAGATAGAATTCGCCAGCCGAGAGGGCCTGACTGGAGAAAGCTGCACTTAGAGAAGTGCCAAGTGGAACCAGGGCACAAAAAGAAATGTTACGCCAGCACAAATAGGTGTTATGGATTTTACACTGCGAAAGGAATTCAGAGACCTGCAGCATGAAGGGCAGAAGGTTAATGCAAAACGCTATGAGACTCATGAGCAGTATGTGAGAGAGATGCAGCAGTCCGTTATAGCACCGCTTCTCGACATAAAGGGAAGTCTACTGCACCAGACTGTAACTGCAAAAATGTCACCTAGTGTGCATGCTAAAACTAAGCTTAGAGGAAATGTAGCGGAGCTCACTCACGGTCCACATGACGACGACGACCTGTTGGCATGTGATGTGTGCGCAGAATTTTACGGCAAATGGGTAAGAATTAAAGAACCTGTGAGGTTAAATCTTATGCAGCTTACATGCCAACTGACCGGAAGGCTTTGGAAAGCGAGCCGTAAGCTGCGCCTCACAGCTTCAAATGTGTCAAAAGTGCCACGAAAAAAAAGAAACTCCGCCAGAAAATTTCGTGAAATCATGCCTCTTCAGTCAGTTTAGGGGAAACAATGCAACGAGTCATGGCCAAAGGTTCGAGCCTGTTGCCAGGCAGATGTTTGAGCGTCATACTGGTATTCATGTTGAACGTTGTGGCACAGTAGTTAGCGCCACCCACCCGTTTCTGTCAGCGAGCCCAGATGGCTTAGTTGGTACAGATGGCATCTTAGAAATCAAGTGCCCACTTGTAGATGACTGCCTGCAGCTTCTTGAATCCAACAAGTATGATGTCAAAAAAGATTCAAACGGAGCATACTACCTTGATAAAAAAGGAAAAAACTGGCTACTATTACCAAGTCCAGTTTATAATATTCTGCACAGAGCGCACGCACTGTTATTTCTTTGTCTGGTCAGCTATGAACTTTATTAAAGTTGAAGTGCCTTTTGACGGATATTTTGTATGCTTTCACATTTCAAGGCTGTCAGAATTTTACTTCAGGCACTACTTGCCAAGGCTTGTTGATGCTGTTCACAGCAACACCTTAGACATATCTGAATATAAGGATTTTGTACTAGCAAAAGACGCTGCAGTGTGCACTGTGTAAAATTGAATTTTTATTTTTGCAATGGTTTTTCAATAAAGCATACAATAAAAATTCTGCTTGACACAGTTCTGTTTATGTAAGCAAATATCGCTGCAGCAAGCGGTGCATGCAACCATGTTTAAAGCATGCAAATTTTACCTCAAGCACTTAGAGGTGTAGCTGAGGTTGAATTAAAAAAAGAGAGAGAGAGAGTTCGCGAGGACTTTCGCACGCTTCAGTCACCACATGTTTGTAATGCTTGATATCATGTGCTGCATATGGAACACAATGGGTAAAACACAGTGTTACTGAATCTAGTGTCCTTTCGCAGCATCCAAAATATATACATGGTCCATTATAAAAGTAATGCACATTTTCTGGGAAAAATAGATTTAGTTATGATTGCACTTTCGCATGCCAAAGGGTAATTGTGTCTTGCATGTGGTCCGCTTAATTCTCACTTTCCTCTTTATCTTTTTCAATCGAGTCAGCAATAAGTGGTCCTTTCAGATTGCACAAACCGGCACACACCAGAACAATGCTGTTCATCAACTTCTTGTGGTGTATTGGCAATGAGTGCTTCAGAATTCTGTATACTTTAATTCTATTGATGGCACGTTCAACGTGAATTCGCAGGTTTTAGATCCTTCTCGAAGGAGTTGCCTCTCGTTCACTGAACTGAAGCTTGCCTTTTGAGAAGGCTGGCATGTTGAGCTTCACGCCCTTTCTCTTCATGGAATCACTCAGACTAAAGCCCCTGTCTGCCATGATTACATGACCTTCAGTCAAGTTGTCAACAAGTCCAGACTCTTCAACAATAAATTTGTCTGAAGCTCGTCCACCGTATGCGTTTGATACAAACATTACAAAACCACTTGGTGCAATTGCCACGAGGAATTTAACCGTGTTACAATCCTTGTATGGGCTGTATGTCTGCCCTCTTGGATAAAGTTTCTTAGGCCGCTGCATGTAGACTTCCATGCAGTCTATGATGCAGGTGGTGTCGGCATACTGACTTTCAGAAAATTGCCTTGGCATTGTTGCCAAAATTGTTTCAATTGGCAGCCACACGACGACATTCCTCATAATGCCATCTAGAATTCCAATCATTCTGCGAAATATTTTACCCGTGTGCGCCACAGATGTGCCAAACCTCAGTGCTAAGTCAAAATACAAAAGCCCTAAGCGAAGTCTCATGAGTGTTAACAATACCTGGTCCTCAATGGTCATGTTTCCACAAACTTGACCACACCGAGTCACTGTTGTGACCAGTTTCCAAAAGCCATCTAGTCCAAGCCCGGTCTAAAAGTTGCAGGTTGCCTCAGAGAGACCTTCGGAAAGTGGTCTTGGCATGGTTTGGGTTCCTGAGCACTGGAATGTGGTTTCTTTAGCTGCATATGAATGCTCGATTTGTGTGATCGAATAGGGGTCTTCCTAATGAACTCCCACACGGCGAACCTCTGTTTCTGCTTGGCAACTCTTGTGCTGCTTCTCGTTTTCTTTTTCCTCTTGCATCGAAGCAGGGCTACGTAAGCTGAGATCAAGGACGCCATTTTCACACTTGTCAGGGTCTGTTGAACTTTCCTGCATCTCTTCTGTCGTGTCCCACGTAGAACTTGGTGTAGTAGATGGAACATGCTGTGTGGCCTGCATAAATAAAAACAAAACACGCACAGGAGATATTAGGTGGTCATGCTCTCAAACATGTGCTTAGCAATGCATTTTTCCTTCATGCCATGACAATCGTTGTTTATGCCATATTCAGGTGAGTTGAATTACGTTTTAATGGGAAAGCTCGACTATTTGAATCATAGGCTAAGAGTAAGGGCTCGGCACCCCCCTCCCCCTTTCGCCCTTCGGATGGCCTCATGAGGGGCAGGGCCGGTCCGGAAAGTCTGTAATACCCCTGTCACACGGGCACCCGCTAACTCCGTGTAACTCCCTCGTCGTTACGTCAACGGAGATGCGGTCCGTGTCACACGGTCTCCCTTACGCCAAGGAAGTTAAACGGGACGTTTCGCAAAGGGAGTTCGGCGATCTCCATTAGCGGCCGAATGGAGTACTCTCGTCCCCAGTAATCTGTAGTTACGGAAAAAACCGCATACACAAAACAGCCGCAGTCAACACAATAATGAATTTTATTAATTTTGAAAGATATTTCACTGCCTAATCCATTCATAACGTGCGTTTAAAGAAAAGAAATACGCATATAAGTGCACATACTCTCTGCACCATGCGTCGAGAAAAATCGTCGTGCCGCCATTTTAAATAAGTGTCTCCGAGTCCGTGTGCATCGTCTTGTTTACGTCTGTGCATCTCGTTCCCTTCTTATTGCGCTGCCCTTCATTCTACTTCAACACTACCAATAGTCATAACAGTGAGTGACGCGGGTTTTCTTCCTTCTTCGTCGACGCCGGCACTCGTGCTGGCAGTACATGCGGACTGTTGTGGGAGCCATACGCAGCAAAGGCTTCGTGGACTGGACGTTAGACCTGTGCTCAACCGAAATTGGAAAGGACAACGTGATCTGGGTGGTAGCGCAACTTCAAAGAGCTCGGCGACAACTTGCAGCGTGTTTGACAATCGGTACGCGTAGAAAAGCCGCGTACCAAAACAAGCGTACAGTGTTGCCAGCACTCCTGTCAAAATTACTGCCAACATACTTGCAGGTACACGTTTATGTGATAAAGAAAAAAAAATTGTATCGGTGTGATTAATTTATTCTTTTATAATCACACATACCATTGAGAATGTTTTCAGCGTGGTTACACGCGAAATCTTGCATGCAGACGTAGGTGCAGCAGCGCCTAATGGACCCCTTGCGGCTTCTGCCCGAAGCTCGTAAAACTGCCGTGTGACATGGGCACAACTCCATTTCCGTCGAACTCCCTCATGGAGTTTTACATTGATGGAGTTCAACGAAGTTCGGTGGTGGCCGTGTGACAGGGGTATAAGAGCATGTGTCTTTGGTCCCCGTTCATTGACAACGGACTGTTGGCAGTCCTGTCTGGCAGCTATTCAGAGGGGGCTGCCTGTTTATGCCCACTTCTTTTTTTATATCAGGCTTTTAAAAGGCCCCTCACCAGGTAACATAACGAATTTTAGTAAGACGCTGGAAGTTGTTGCGTGCCCAGTGAAGAGCATTATGCCGCAAGAATTTTTCAAATTGATGCATTTTGAGCTGAGAGAGAGTGGTTCGTGAAAAAGATGAAAAGGGGCGCTATTTTCTGCCTCCCGTCGTGGGGGCACGGCTCAGCGCCTTTAGGAATGGGGAAGGGGAATTATAGATGATAGAAGAAAGGAAGATAGAAGGAGTGATTAGCGTGGCAAGAGTGTCTTGTCAACGAAGGCGGGAGCACGAAGCCAAGGGGCTCGTCTATAAGGTGGCGAGGTCCGCAGAAGCCGCAAACTCGAGGAAGGCTCGCAGGGCTTGTAGCTTTGACCGTGCGGGAAAGAGAAAGTCCTCCACCGTTGTCGCAGGGAGACCGAGCAGGCGATAGCGGTGCGCCATCAAGCGTCGTTCAGCGGCCAGGGCAGAGCAGGCGCAAATTATATGTTCGAAAGTTTCGTCGTCGCCGCATCTGCGGCACGGAGCTGAGAAAACGAATATTTTGAAGCGGCGCAAAACCATGATGCGAGGAGGTGAATTTCAAACCCTTGCCTCTTTACCCGCGTGGCCTTCGCAAGCCAAATCCCTTCCTTGCCCCCTTCGGCACGCGAGCCGGAAGATCACATGACGCTTACGCATGAACACGTCATACACACGCAAGTTCACGAGCCCATGACGCGCCCGAACCAGCCCGAGCCCCCGAGACGCGAGCGGTGTTGTGTCGGCGTTCTCTCGGCAAGCTATGCCGAATGTGCTCACGCCGATCACTGTGAAAGCTGGCACGAGACTGTACTGGCACGAGACTAGCGGTATCATCAGCCAGTGCCGCATGTACATTTCGTTAGACGCGGTAGAATAAACTGGACTATCAGTGCTTGAACGCGGTGGAAAATTACTTTCGTTTCCAGGGCTGGCGTCTGCTCGACGCGCAAACCGCGAGAACACGAATGCATGCGAAACGGATGCCCATTAGTTTCGCATCTCGCTGGAATTCACAGAAAAAAAAAAGAAAAAATTTGGTAGATCCCACGCGTTGAGGGAATCAGCAGTCAGCGAGTACGTCTATGCTTTATTTTATGGCTTTGAGCCAAGTGTTACGAGGTAGATCGATGTGTTATGGTAAGTGTAGTAGCACAGTGCAGATCGTGGGTTAACCAGGCACGTCGACAACACTGGCGTTTAAAGGACAACTTATGATGCGACGTAACGTCAGGCCTCACGTTTGAGTGCATACGTCAGTATTATCAAACCTACATGCACTTTATGGTGCAATCATGTGAATGTCACACGTAACTTTCGTTAATGTATTCCTCCGGGGTCGAGCAATGCTTCAATATAGCTTCCTGAAGCACAGGAATGCAAACGTAATGTTTATTAGACTGCTATGAAAGCGGAGCCAACACTGGAACCACCGACGTTTTAAACTGATATGACGACTGTATCGTAGGAGTACGTATGTTGTGTTTATTGCTTTCTTGTAAAATTAGATAGCCAGCACCGCAACCACAATTGACGTTGCATCGAGATTGCGCCCTCGTAGGCTGTTTTTAACGCGGTAGCGTTAAAGAGCTCGTATCCCAGAAATTCCGCCGTCGGCGTCGGCACCGTTGGTTGTGAGCGAAAAATCATCATCTTGTCCGTGACCGAAAAATCGAAAAAGCTGCAAATAAAATAAATAATAAAAATATTGGGTTCGAGTGAGAATCGAACCCAGGCCGTCTGCGTGGCGAGCAGGTGTTCTACCACACAGCCACGCCTCTGCTTGGAGCTGCACTAAAAGTAACTTTCATGCTTCCCAAAAATACGCGTCCTGTATACAGGTGTCACAGTACGAGATGCAATGTCGCAGTAATATTGCGTGGTACAAGCGTACATTGCCATCGGGCGTCACACCATGTCATTATCATAACGACTTTGTGGTTTAAAGACAGCCACCCATTACAGAAGGCACATTACTGCGCGTATTCCTTTAAGACCACGTAGTGGGTGCATCGCAACTTCGAAAAAGTTTCTCGCGCATAACTGCCCCTGGTTTAAAGCATGCTACCCATTACATAAGGCACACACCTTAGTGCGCGCATTCTGGTAAACACTCGTAGTGTTCAAAGTGCGCACTAGGGGCAGGATATCCCTATCGCGTTCACCTCTTAAAGGCGAAGCTTAAGCGTCCCCCCAATTTTGTAGTTGTAGTTACGCGAGATCGGATACAAAACAGTTAGCTGCCAGCCTCACTTCGTGTAACACTATAATTTGTGGCTATCGCATTGATCGCTTCGCAACTGCGGTGAAACTGACTTTTTTTTTTGTTATTGAGGTAACAATTGGGATCCATGCCTTGCCAATACAGCCCATTGATTATCAAGTATGTGTGAAAGACTTAGGGAGGGGGGAAGAGGGTCCTGCCAAGATCCCGCCAAAATGCCCCGGCACAGCATTGTGCACATTATTTCGTACTCAGTCACGCAGACAATGATTGTCATTTGCCGCTCTTGCTAAAATATCTCTTTCCAGAGCTGAGTGGGTCGAGTATGCAACTGAAACTGCACAGAATTTTAACGAGTCCGTTTTGCAGAAAATCCGGCGTCGGCGTCGGTGTCGATGTCGTTGGTTGAGAGCGAAAAATCACCATCTTGTCCGTGGTCCAAAATCGAAAAAGATGCAAATAAAATAAATAAAAATCTGCGGTTTCGAGTGAGAGTCGAACCTAGGCTGTCTGTGTGGCACGCATGTGTCCTACCACAGAGCTACGACAGTTCTTGAAACTGCTTCGGAAAAAAAAAAACACTATATGAATGTCATGTAGTGGAAGGAGTCTCCTTAACGCATGTAATATTGCGTGGCAGAACTGTAGAATCGCGCCAGGCGTCAAAACTAGTGAATTGCGCAACGAGTGGGTGTTTTAGAGGCCTACCCGTTACAAAGCGCTCAGACATATTTAATCATCCTCAGCTGCAAGAGCATCCCTAAAGTGAGCCGCTGCATAGGTTCGCGTGTTGCCTTACAGTGGGCCCCTCGCTGATTCGCAAAAGGAATAATTATGGCGTAGTGGACACTTAACAACTGTACTTGCAGTAGGCATTCTAGGATACATTTAAACGGCCAACGTTACGCGCACAGTCGTTGGTTCCCTTACGGCACGGTCGAGGAATGCACCGAGAATCGAAGCTAGGCTAGCAATTGAGAAGGTGATGCGCAAGGGGGCCCGATTACGCTACCGCGTTCTACTCTTGAAGGCGAAGCTCAAGCGTCCTCAATGTTTTAGGGGCGAAGCTCCTTAAGGCGGCACCCGTTCGTCCCTCGTCGTGCTCGTAGTAGTGAGTAACAAGTCTTACGCTTTGACCTCCAAGGTGGTGCCGGTGGGAGATTTCTCCTGTGCGTTGTTGAACAATAAAAAATTCGCAGCGTGCGCGTTAACTAAAAGCCGAATTCTTCTGTCTCTCATTCCCCATTAGCAGCCATTGGCATGTTCCAGTAGGAAACGTTAGTAGAAGTAGAAGTGTAAGTGTTAGCTAAAAGCCGACTTCTTCTGTCTCTCATTGCCATTAGCAGCCATTGTTTACCTCCAAGGTAGTGCCTGGTGAGATTTCTCCTGTGCGTGATTAAACAATAAAAATTTTGTTCAAAACGCCGTTGATTGATGAAATAAACCAACGAAAGACGCCAGATGTTTTGTAAAAGCAGAACGAAAGAACGCCAGATGTTTTTCTTAAAGTGTATTAGTAGTACTTGTATGTAGCCACCTCGCCCGATCGTCAACGGGCGAGGTGGACCGGCAACGGCGCGAGGACCCTGCCGTACGAGAGTTAAATCACACTAAAAGACATACTTTGCGGGCGATACACTCTAGTGAGCTTTCAACTTTTCGTCTTAATGTACATGATAAAGAAATTATTTCTACGAAAAACGCAAGGCACACCTTGAGCAATATGTTTGGTTTTGGGACGCTAAATGGAACCATGAGGCGATGCGAAGCCGGAGCACTTGCACGATCGCGTTCCGTTGGCTTTCGTTGGGCATGCTACCGACCTCGCGTCGTGGAACGCGCTTCCTGTCTTCCCTCTAGCCTTGCCTTTAATTCGCACAGGGCGAGCGGGGAATGCGGTCGCTCTTGGCGCTCTTTCGCTCGGGAGCGGACTTCTTCCTTGCATTTCACCGATCACAAGTGATAATGAAGGGACCACGTAAACCAACAGTACAATAAAAGTTTGATGTTTAATATATACACGATGTTTCACACTCTTTATAATATGTACTGGGCGCATTTCACGGAAGAGTTTCACGGTTTACAGATGATTCCCTCCGTAGCTTCGCCCCACTCATCATCATTCACCCCGTGGATATGCTGTGATTTTTTTTCAAAACCAGTTTATAGACCTGGCGTGGCTCTGTGGTAGAATAACTGATTGCCACGCACAATCTTGCTTGGGTTAGATTCCTTCTGGGATTCTAATTTTTATTCTTTCTATTCCGTCGGGTCCACGCTGCCGATATCGGTTTTTCTTAATGCTCTCGCATCGGAATTACCAATGTCTGTTCTCGCGATTCCTGCGTAGATATAAACTGTCAATCACCTGTGGCGCATACCCGTACACCGCGGCCCGTGGTAAACGGGTATGTGCCACACGTGTCTGGAGGAAAGGGTTTGACGACGTACGCGACAGGATTTTCACGTTATTCATGTCATGACCCGACAGTCATATTCGTCAAGTCCTCTTACCCTCCCATGCCAATTTCGGTCCACATCAAGTTAAGGATGCGATCATGAGAGCACCCAGACGTAGGCGGCTAGATAGATAGATACGTAGATAGAAACGCTCAAAGTGGCAAAGGTTCGTTAAGAAATGCTTCGCATTTAAAGCCCGCAAGCACTGCATTTGTGTTTCTCAATAGCTTTCTCAAATTTCATTAATCTACTAAAGCAATTAATAGACCGATCTCACCAGATTATTTGCGCATGCGCGAGTTTCCGACAGCGGCACTGCCGCCATCTTAGTTGGAGTACTCTGAGCGCTGCTGGTGCGGCTGCTTGCTGCGTGCTTCAGGTATATTGTCGTTTGGCATCAATCCTCGGCACAGAAGACAATTGAACGCTGTGTTAAACTGTGTCCGGACCTCTCATGTATGTTATTTCACTTCAGGTTACACTGCATATCCTAGCTTTAAGAGAAAAAAAACAGTAGACAACGTTTACATGTCACCAGGTCGGTCTCGTCGTGTTGATGGGCGCGCGTCGCTTCGCTGAATATGTATTAGTTCAAAAAAAAAAATAAATAAAGACGAGAAATCATGTTCCTGTCGTCATCAGAGCAAAAATCTTTAGTGAACGTCAGCACGAGAGCGATACAAGTTGCACTGTGCGGAAAATAACTTGCCCAAACGTAGAGCTATCCGCGACTACGAAGACGAAAAAAAAAAAAACCCGATGGGACGAAAAAAAAAAAAAATCACAGCATATCCACGGGGTGAATGATGATGAGTGGGGCGAAGCTACGGAGGGAATCATCTGTAAACCGTGAAACTCTTCCGTGAAATGCGCCCAGTACATAATATAAAGAGTGTGAAACATCGTGTTTACATTAAACATCAAACTTTTATTGTACTGTTGGTTTACGTGGTCCCTTCATTATCACTTGTGATCGGTGAAATGCAAGGAAGAAGTCCGCTCCCCAGCGAAAGAGCGCCAAGAGCGACCGCATTCCCCGCTCACCCTGTGCGAATTAAAGGCAAGGCTAGAGGGAAGACAGGACGCGCGTTCCACGACGCGAGGTCGGTAGCATGCCCAACGAAAGCCAACGGAACGCGATCGTGCAAGTGCTCCGGCTTCGCATCGCCTCATGGTTCCATTTAGCGTCCCAAAACCAAACATATTGCTCAAGGTGTGCCTTGCGTTTTTCGTAGAAATAATTTCTTTATCATGTACATTAAGACGAAAAGTTGAAAGCTCACTAGAGTGTATCGCCCGCAAAGTATGTCTTTTAGTGTGATTTAACTCTCGTACGGCAGGGTCCTCGCGCCGTTGCCGGTCCACCTCGCCCGTTGACGATCGGGCGAGGTGGACTACTACTACTACTACACTTTAAGAAAAACATCTGGCGTTCTTTCGTTCTGCTTTTACAAAACATCTGGCGTCTTTCGTTGGTTTATTTCATCAATCAACGGCGTTTTGAACAAAATTTTTATTGTTTAATCACGCACAGGAGAAATCTCACCAGGCACTACCTTGGAGGTAAACAATGGCTGCTAATGGGAATGAGAGACAGAAGAAGTCGGCTTTTAGCTAACACTTACACTTCTACTTCTACTAACGTTTCCTACTGGAACATGCCAATGGCTGCTAATGGGGAATGAGAGACAGAAGAATTCGGCTTTTAGTTAACGCGCACGCTGCGAATTTTTTTTTTGTTCAACAACGCGCAGGAGAAATCTCCCACCGGCACCACCTTGGAGGTCAAAGCGTAAGACTTGTTACTCACTACTACGAGCACGACGACTACGAGGGACGAACGGGTGCCGCCTTAAGGAGCTTCGCCCCTAAAGAAAGCTTTTTGCGCTTCTTTTTTGTCCAAGCAGTACTTTCAATGCACGTACACTGTGTTGTCAGTGCAGGACTTCGAGCACAGTGATGCGTTAAACGTGATTGAATATGAGACGGTCGCCGTGAAGTAGGTTAGAAGCGCGCCCGCGGGGCGACGACTGGCCGCATGCCGTTTGCAAAAGTTTAACGTCACGGAAATCTTATGAACGGCAAAATATTTCCTGCTGCACAAGGGATAAGTGAGTCAGTAAGAGGTTTTGGTGACACACACAATGTGGCGGATGAGCAGTAGCCCGCTCAGGCCGGCGGCGGCAGCCTCAGCTGATTGCTCAGCGCCGATATCGTCGCTAGGCCTATAGTGCTTCGAAGCTGCAATGATAGGTATGTATACGTACGTTAAGAGCCGCCTACGCTTATATAAGAAGCTAAGCTTTGCTACCGCTGTTGCTGCTTTATGCTGCGTTCGCGATAATATCACATTTTGAAAAGAATAGGGAAATCCCGGCGGCGAAGTTGGCTGCGATGCCGGCACGGTCGAATTTTCGCCGTGCACTCCATGGCGCGAGCTGTAAACATAAGTTTGGCTTGTATCACAGGTATCGTTCACACTAGACACTTCACAGTCGTGATCGCTTTTGAAGAGAGGTCGGTTTAGGTGTCGCTATATATTTAAGCGATCTATGTTTTGCCCGGAAAACACGTTGTATCCAACCTACACTCTAAGCACGGTAACGTTTACTAAAGGTGCACATTTTCACAAATTTGTGTACTTATAAAATAGAAGTTATCTAGTAACCTTTAGTACCCGTTCACAGTATCGAGCATTCTCACGTAAAAATAGAGGTTACGTTGTACAGTACACGGTATACTGTTTACACAAAACGGCTTGCAGGAGATTTTATACGGCCACATCACGTAAAAATAGAGGTTACGTTGTACAGTACACGGTATACTGTTTACACAAAACGGCTTGCAGGAGATTTTATACGGCCACCGCTCTGCGCCTCTTCTTTCCTTCGCTCTTCTTTCTTCGACGCATTCCAGGAGGTTACGCTCATCACATGCTTGGATCAGCCAGTTGTGCCACAGCAACGGAAGCACAGCCTTCCACTCTTTCGCACTTCGTGCTGCGCATGCCTCGTGTTTTTTCCGCGCTTCCTTGTGCGGTTTTAATACACCATCCATACACGTACGCTAAGAAATGCGAACCTTTGCGGAAGGTGTCACATGGAAGGTGCTTCTCGGAACACACGCGATGGCGCATTGTAATAAATCAAGTGCATGACTGCTTATAGAACGTGACAATTGCGGTGACCGAGGCCAAACGCGTCGCCTTCGCTCATTAGAAGAGGCAGCTAACAAAACATTCGCATATTCGAGGCGACTTGGAGTTAGCATGCACTACAGCAATGATGAACCACGATTATTATTAAAATGTGGTCGACCCGTCAATATCAGTGAAGACCAGAGATTTTATAACAGTATCATGGTATACGTGTCAGGCCATCCTCTCTTGGTCCAACTTCTATGCAGTTTAAGCATGGCTGGCGTGATTATAACACTTCAATTATTTTTCTGCTGCTCGTACATTTTCATTGACTGTGTGATTCGTGCTTGTCAAACTGTGTCTTATCCGATAATAAATACCAGCCGTCTATTTGTTATAGGGCTATTTGCCATTTTGTTCACCTTCAAATATGGGATCAGCATTGGAAACGTGGATACTGACAAAATTGGAAGTTGACAAAGCAGGGAAGCTGATGAAGGCGGTAAAGAAGTGCGCGGAGAATTAACACTGCTCCTCACGGCGTAGAGTACATTCAAAATTGATATACAGATCACTCGCCATACGCCATGTTAAGTCAGTTTTACGTACTTCTCGCAAAACCCAAAGAGATGTCTGAAATCATCGCGTAATAAGTAGCTGGCTGGTACGTTTGTGCATATTATATACGAATGCTGAATGATATTATCAGAAAAACACGCAGTAAATGCAAATGTATGCATACGCAAAACATACAATAATACCAAGAGCGCATATCAAGAGCTGGAACGCGGTTTTCTCGAGAGATGCAAATTGTAATGCTTAAGCATCTACGTAATTGGATCAAGAGAGGATACTTGTCTGATACACATGGCACAACTCATGATTAAGAATATCTGTCAATCACCTGCTCTTCTTAATTATCGTTTTAGTGGCAGATCGCATTTGAACGACGCGATGCTTGTGGGCGAAGGTGTGACGTTATGATGCATGCAAGCTCTAAGCCAACTCCAAAGGAAATTGTTTTGTGTTTTTTCTTGCGATTAGGGAAGCGTACATCTCTTGCCACGGACACCGAAACTGTCGTGCTCTAAGCGGACATGCATGTACCAGAATTATTGCAAAGCTCCAGCGTGTGTATTCAGGACAGGGCAGGCCATATGACACCGCCGTGAAAGTTCTCAATACTCTGTGTACATATTTGTACGCTGCATAATAAAGCCGCAGAAAGAAGTACAAAAGATTAGGCGGGCACAGAAAGAAGCCCTAAAGGAAAAGCCACGCTTCTCTTGCTAGACGACACTTGGCTGGGCCGATCATGCGTGTAGCGAGTGGTCCGAAATGTGTCGCAGAAAGAAGATCGAAAGAAAAAAGAGGCACATACCCTTTGTTAGGCGACATCTGGGTGGGTGGGCCACGGGTAGAGCTGTTATACTGAGTGGAGCCCCCTGCAAATAATACGTGATCAGCGTCGTGCTTCTCCTTAAGTACACTAGTGTGTGCGGCATACCATAAATGCTGGTACTGCAGGACAGCTGAAACCCAGAGGGCAGCCAAAAAGAGGGTGATTGTCAGTCCTTTACTTTTGTTGCTCGGGTTGCGCGTGCTCACAAGAAATTTTCTGAAGAAAAAAAAAAACATGCACCATTCGAAAAGAATTCATATTTCATTGCTTTATACCTCCAAAGCAGAATACATCAAAGTTTATTGATTTATTGCTTCAGGGACTTGTCTAGCTGATAGAAGACCGCAGGTATTCAAAGCGTTTCTTCTTGTTTTCGCCTGTGGTTGGTACCAATTTACAGGAGCAGGTGGTCAGGATCTGCAGCCAAACCCTCTCTTGCTGCACGCACCATCATGTTTCATCAGTCAATATGTCAGTTGCTGATTCCGCAATCTCCTCGCTGGACAGTCGATCCTAAAAGGAGAGGACCGTTATTTTGCACTATTCCAACGGTTACTGCCACTTTGCACACAACTGCCGATAGCACGTAATGTGAGACAGATACTCCACCCCCCCCCACCCCCCAAAAAAAGGGTGTTACTTGACCAATACATAAGCGTTCCTCAAATCTACTATCCTGTGCAATACGTTTATCGGAAAACAAAAATCTTATTTGAAAACGCACGTTAATCCCAAATGCAATTTACTTCTGTTTAGCACAAGAGTCAGCAATACAATAATGTAAGTAACAGTTTAGTAGCATAAACACGACAGCAGGTGATTAGAAACAGAAACATTGCAATTTACATTTTTCAGTGACCATACTTGGCATTTCACGTGGAGCTTGAATATGCTCGTACCTAATTGTTTTCCTCAAGGGGCATATTCCACTTGACAGTTCATAACCTCGGCTGCACCGAGCGTAAGGTATATCGGCGTCTGGAAGTTTCCAAGCTGCCTGATAGGAGATCATCCCAGCATGCCTTGGGCGGGATGTGTGCTGTAAACAGTTCCGACGCAACACATGTAATATGGCGGGAAAAAATCATTTGTGTTTCTACGTACCTTTAAACATTCCGGCTTTGACAGTTAAATCACATATATACTGATTCATTTTTTCTAACCACAATGACACGTTGCTTGCACCCTAGAACAGAACGAGAACACAAAAAAAGTTATCTCAGTGCCAGAGAACAAATTTTTATCGCCAAGGAACTAAGGACATCGAAAGACATACCAACCACACTGGCCATGTCCCCCTTTGAACTCCTACGTCGCACGATTGCTGGCATTCGTGCTATCTGAAAAATCGTTAAGCCACAGCGTATCGCTTATCGCGTAACATATTCTCAGCTGCCCCGTCTTGATAGCGAAGCAGTTAGACGTAATCGAGCGACGCAGAGCAAATACTGCCGGCAACAATGCGTAAAAGCATGACAATTTATTTTTCTGACTCGACCCAACTCTTACAGCAGCGTATGAGCATGCATTATCTGAATTTTGAATGCCGTACATTGTGATCTGTATGAGTGCAACTATGGAATGAAGATGACTTCAGCATATATTTGTGGTAAGGTTTCAAGTTAGGTCAAGACGCAGAAGTTTGAAGACTGACGGAAGCCCGTCTGGTTGGGTTGATACGTGTTGACGTTGAAAACCCGAGGCACTGAGCCGACTAAAGCAAAAAGCACACACACACATACACACACACACTCACGCGCACACACACACGCGCACACACATACACACACTCACGCGCGCACACACGCGAGCACACACGCGCACGAGCACACACGCGCGCACGAGCACACATGCACGCGCGAGCACACACACACACGCGCGCGCAAGAGCACACACGCGAGCAAACACACGCGCGCGCGCACACACACACACACGCGCGAGCACACACGCGAGCAAGCACACACACACGCGAGCACACACACACACACGCGAGTACACACGCACACGCGCGCACACAAACACACACGCACGCGCGAGCACACACACATGCGCGCACGAGCACACACACACGCGCGCACGAGCACACACGCGAGCAAACACACGCGCACGAGCACACACGCACGAGCGAGCGCAAACGCACACACGCGAGCACACACGAACACACGCGCGAGCGCGAGCACACACACACACGCACGCGCGAGCGCATACACAGACGCGCGCACGAGCACCCACGCACGCGCGAGCACACACACACACACGCGCACGAGCACACACGCACACGTACGCACTCACACACACGGAGTAGTCGGTATTAAGAGCGACTCGAGATAAAGACGTCGTGACAGTCATTTTTCTCTAGTGCGAGCACGTGCCTTCCCCCAGTCGATTACGTGTCCCCTGAAACGTGCTCAGCCAAAGCACTGGATTTAACAATCTATTTGTTTACGTCATAAACGTCCTTTTGTGTGTGTGTATTAAATGTTTACTTCGGTCGGCGCAGTGCCTCGGGTTTGCTACATTCAGCTACACACGGAAGGATGCTGTGATTTCCTTCAAGACACTTAAAACTACACTTAAAACGCACTCTTAACGCCATTTCATTGTCTTTCGTGTACTTAAAGCTTTATTCATTTCGGTAGCGCAAAACAATTTATAAAGACAAGAGAGGACACGTAGACAGGACGGGCGCTAGAGATCAACTGACTTTACTGCAAGGAAACACACAAAAACCCGTTGCACAGGCGCGACGCGCTACATCACTCTACGAGGGCTTTTCTTTTTAAATGTGTCTAATTTTCTTTGCGCTACCGAAATGAACACCAGTGATCACAACCAACTAGCCCGCATTACTGCCTTAAACCGTCACTCGTCCACCTAAAACTACCGCAGCCGAGTTTGAAGCATGGCGAAAGGTTGCGTATAGACGCCACGAAATATGTACCGGTGACAAGGACATGACAAATAGCCCAGACTGCCATTGACAGGAGCGAGTTACTGCGCACGCAGAGCTCGTCTGGGCAAAGCTGATCTGGGGCACTTCGTTTATGCCGCCTACAGTATTTCACACCGTGATTTCAGCCTTCATCGAGCGTGTTGAAGGTACCAAGACGGCGACAGCAAGAAGGGTTAAACTTCTTTCCTTCATCTCTTATCACATAAACGTGTATGATAACGAATGATCTTAGTCGGATGTTTGATAATATACGCCCAAACACTCACCTTGTAATGTCAAACGCAGAGAAAATACTGCCAATAACAATGCATTACATAAAAGTATGACACGATTTATTTAAAACATAAAAGCATGACACGACCCATCTCGTACAGAAGCGTAAGCATGAGCATGATTTCAGGTAAACACGCGACATAAGTACATATACACGAGCAAATAACGTACTGAAGAGAGAATATTGCTTACCTGCAAATCACATTTACTACTGTCTTCGGGCAACGTAACAAAGAATGCAACCCGCTCGACAATTGCCAGTCTCAAGCGAAGAATCAGCAATGCAGCTCGTCGCAACGGCCGCGCAGCCCACTGAACGTGCCCGTCGCAATGCCTCGTGGCTGATTTGCGGCGGATCGCGCACGTTAATGACTGTCCTTGCGTGCTGTATCACTAGTTACACGCCACTCACGTACACAACACGATTAGACCACGCACGTCAACAAAGCGCGGAGTGTAAAACCTGGATCAATCGATGAAACAAAGAGCAGCACTGCACAAACGCGACTTCAACAACCGCACCAACCGCCTCGCATTCGAATAATCTTCCCGGCATACACCTCAAGCTGTGCAAAGCCTAGGAGAGATGACGCCGTCCCTGGTTCGATAAAGTTGAAGCGGCGCCTCGAGGACGCCACATTTGTTACTCACCGCGAGCTCATACATCTCTCTACGCGGCCTCTCTACTGGAGCGGCTGTCCCACGCTGTTTTGTGAACTCAGCGGCATCTTTTTCTCCCGTGTTGGCGAATTGATGACGGTTAAGCGTGTTTGGTGCTATGTTGTCCCGTGACGTTTGCTGCACTTTACGATCCGTTAATTATAACGCGAAAAAAAAAAACAAAACAAACTAGACAACACGACAGCGAAATTCGAATAAATTGTATTGCGAGTCTCGGAAAAATATTTTTCTCGCGCCACGGGATGGTTCTTCGATCGCATCGTCAGTTTAATTTGGTCGGTTGTCGTGTGCTCACAGTACTTTATCTTGTCGCCATATGCGAAGCTTCCCGGAGGCAAATTAATTACTTCTGCGGCTTAAAAGCAAAATAGATATAAGAGCTACTTAATAAGTTGTTTAGCACAAACATTTGACCAACATACGATAGTTTTTCGTTCTTGTGCTTCTGCCGATGTCTGTGCAGATTATGTCACTTCATAAATTACGGGTTTTGGAAGCGGGCTCACCTTATTGAACTCCAGTTTTAGTTCATACCCCACCATCGCTTGCCTCAGTATGCCGCAATGTAAAATCGCTGCTACTGTGATTTGCTTTTCTGCTGTCAAGACTGTCAAGGCTGTCAAGACTGTTTAATTGATAAAGCCAGCCTTGAACAAGACAGATCGCGATGTGACACATTGATCAATAAACTTCCACTCCATAGTGTAGGTCCCCTGACGGATGAGTCATTGCGCTTATATAAGTTACAATCTAAAGGTTACAGTGCTGATCGCGGTGCTTTAGCTTTTAACTTGGCACGCTACTGTCGATGTAACCTTTATGAGAGAGGGAAATGAAGAAAACACAAAGATAAAATTGCTGTAACAGCCATGTAACTTATAAATTATAGGTTACATGTCTTTTTATGCTGTCCTAAACGTTACCGTGATTAGAGTGTATCACCGCTGGCGGCGATCGCCCCGACGAGGGGATCGAGTACACGTTGTATAAGTTTTGCTGTCGCTGATCGGCACATCAGTAGCGCAGAAAGCTTGTTATGACGCAATATATTGTTGCTAAATTACCATGCATTATCACAAACACGGTGAAGAATACGTTGAAAGTGCGCGGTAGTTACCGCTCCGTCCGACTTCGTTGACTGTCGCACACATTCCTGTCGGAGCTTGACAACCTTTGCAAACACGTAAAATCCGAGTCCTTTTGCTTCAGGCTGCTGTTGCAACATCTCAGCTTGCAGCACGTGAACCCAAGCATCGCGATTCATCTAAATACGGCCCCTAAAGCTCGATAATGCAGCTCGCCGATGCACCAGCTATATGCAGCTGAACGTACCGAGTACTCTAAGTACCGGCATGCACTGCGGCAGCGGTGGCGTAGTGCAACTCGCGGTGAGATCGGTCTATTACGCATGCTACACATGTCGCGTGAAACGTTTATCGCAGTGTCACGTGCTGCTGTGTGCTACGTCAGAGCACAAATGTCTACGTAGAGGAGCGACGTCAAAGCACTCATACCTACGTAGGGCGATTTTAATGATTTACGTCATCCCCTCTTTCATGGGGCGCGCGCCATCAAGAGGAAGGAGAGCGGCGTTCAGCTTGAAATTTGACCTCTTTCCGCGACGCGTAGCGTCGCAAAATTTCCTAGGCGTGATCGCGAGCCTCCAGAGCATGCATTGCGCTTGTGAGCTCAAAATGGTCAAACTTGGTGAGGGGCCCTTTAAATTTCGGATCATGGGCCCGAGACAAATCAAACCTTTAGTGGAAAATACTTCTCAGATGGATTTGTATCTGCATAATATACGTTGTGTTGACAAACAACTGAGGCAACCGCTTAAGCTATGACAAGTAACAGATTATTTAGCCGCGCGTAACTGAATTTCAGAACACGAGAATGCTACTGAGAATACAAAGCGATCCTGATACAGTCAGCCAGTAAATGCCTTCAAACTTGCTTGCCAATAAAAAAACGGTGGTGGGGGTAATCCGGCTGTCTACAGGTGGGCACCCGTCGACATGCCTGCATGCCTATGAAAGTGCTGAGAAAAGTGGTATGCATTTTTAATTTATCAGCAAAATGTTTTACTACCAGTTCAGTGACCGAACAGTAACGCTAATACTCATCCAGAAAGCAACCTTTGGCGGAAGGATTCGTAACCTCAGCTTCGCACAAGGTGTAGTGTAGTAAATGGTATTTGCTATACCACATGAAAATTTGGTACTCTTATATTCAATGCACTGGTATAAGCAAGGCTTCTTGTACCAGCATTAGCCTATGCTCTCTTGTCTGGTGCATGTTTTAACAAAGTAAGTAAAGAACGTCAATAAAAAAATTCGGCAGACCCTACACATTGTCAATTGATGCGAAGCAGTCATCGAGTAGCAGCTTAAGCGGCACTTTTCGTTTCGCGCCAAGCGTTACGAGGTGGATCGATGTCTTCGTGTAAATTGCAAAATGAGTCTGGAGTCTCCCACTGGAGATATTCAGATGATATCACAGTCGCATCCAAGAGACTAACATTGCATCAACTTCTTTCCTTCGGAAATTGGTCTTTCTCTCTCTCTCTCTCTCTCTCTCTCTCTCTATATATATATATATATATATATATATATATATATATATATATATATATATATATATATATATATATATATATATATATATATACAGGGGTGCAACAGCCGAAATATTATTTGGAGCAATTTTTGGAGCAGCAAAATGTTGCTTTTGGAGAACAAAAATCCAAATTTGGAGCAAGTTACGAAAAAGCACCTGATTTTTTTAGCACGATATCCTAAATTCGGAGCAGTATAAAAAAGAAGGCTTGCTTTTAGAAAAGAAAACAAAAATACGTACAAACCATTCAACGTCAGCTACGTCGTGCACAGTGCACGTGAACACTGCTATTTCAATAAAAGCAGTATGTTGAGCCACCCCACAGTGCGAACAATGACCAAGTCCACATTGGCATTTGCAAGGCCTGTCAAATAATTCCACAGGCACAGGAAATGCTAATGTAGATCTGCGAACCTGGAAACCTCGAAATTTGGGAGATTCGTAAAGCAGGATGGGTGGAGAAAAAAACGAAAACTGGCATACGTCTATTTGTTTCTCAAGGCCGCAGAAACGCCATACACAGCAGCTCCAAATGATTGCCACTAATTTTTTAGACGTAAGTGATCATACTAGTACTCGTAATTACACGGCGCGTGCACGAATGAGTAATTAAGGAACAAAATTTGCTGTGTTCCTGACAGCTAGCACTAATAGCCCCTTCTAAATCTCATTACCCTTTGCCACAGGACACCAGTGTACTGCGGCAAAAGTGGCTTAAAAAGCGTTCTGGGCGCAATAAAACAAGCATCCGGAAAATTGAGAACCACTATACTTTTCTTCCGATAGCAATTATATGGACACTCTCGACGGCTTCTTGCCGTCATGTCCCGTATAAAGTCCAAATTGATAACATTCCTCCCCCCCCCCCCATCACGCATAGTATGTTCCACAGGTCGGCAAACTCACTCATGAGTCGACTCACTCAGACTCACTCGGACTCAGATCGAGCCGTGAGTCTGAGTCCGAGTGAGTCCGGGTGAGTAATATTTTGGTGAGTGTGAGTCCGAGTGAGTCCGGTTGAGAAAAAAATTCAGTGAGTCTGAGTCCGAGTGAGCCCAGTTGGCGAAAATTTTCGTGAGTCTGAGTCCGAGTGAGCTCTGAGGGCAAAATATATTTCATGAGTGAATCTGAGTGAGCTCCGCACTATTTTGCCGACCTATTGTTCTATCTACACAACTTCAGCATTACTATAAGCTTTATGTGGGCTCACGTTTGTACTCCCATCGACTCACACATATTTCAAAGCACTAGTGTTCATAAGCCAGCTCAATATTTATTGATCAGAGGCATGAGTTAGAGAGGGGGGCAGGTGCCGTGACCCCCCCCCCCCCTGCAAACTCCTTCACAGGAAGTTCTTGGTAAAATATCTCGTGTGAGCCTCCTCTTTCAATAAAAATGTCCTTACTGGATTGCAACCACTGATAAATCATATTTGAAGGTACGAGATCAAAAGACGCCAAATAGAGCACCAATTATGGTCTTACAGAGCATTGACACCATGGTCGAAAAAGGTGATTCTACGCTAACGGACTCATGATTCGACTCACTCAGACTCAGATAGAGCCGCGAGTCTGAGTCTGAGTGAGTCTGAGGGAGCAATATTTTGGTGAGTTTGAGTCCGAGTGAGTCCGGCTGAGAAAAATTTCAGTGAGTCTGAGTCCAGTTGAGCCCAATTGACAAAAATTTTCGTGAGTCTGAGTCCGAGTGAGCTCTAAGGGCAAAATATATTTCATGAGTGAGTCTGAGTGAGCTCCAGATTTTTTGCCGACCTATGGTATGTTCTACGGCGGGTAAAAGCGCGCGAGTGCAGCTAGGCGATGAGCGCGGCTGAAGCAGAGATCAAACGATCCGGCCCATCCCTGTGCTCGGAGGGGGATGCGATAACACCACATCTGCTCGGATAACACCACATCTGCCTGCCGTAGAAGCAGAGAGGAAACGCCCCGCCAGTCTTGAACGAGCATGGAGACGCCACAGGGGGGGGGGGATGTCGCTCGAGCAGCAACTTTGTACTTTGATTCCAAGGGCGCGCGCGCTATGTCGGCAGCCATCAGCGGGCGGTTCGTATATCCTTCTACGTGCTGCGCTCTCAATGCGAAGACGCTGTGCAGAAAGAGCATCTTTCCCTGGAGCGGTTGTATTCTCTTACACCAACGTTTTGTAGAGTTACGCGAGATCGGATACAAAAGAGCTTTCTGCCAGCCTCACTTCGTATAACATTACAATTTGTTGCTATCGCATGCATTCATTGCATCGTCCTTGTGGTGAAACTGAATTTCCTTCTTTTCTTTCGCTGGGGGGTTAGCGTTAGGGTCTGCGCGTCTGTACTGGATGATGATGACCACACTGCAAATGACCAAGCCTCCATTTCTCGCTAAAATTTGCGCAACTGAGAAAATCTTGACGCTGGTCGGGCATTTTGGCGCAGCGTGGCGCAATTTCAACAAATCTCACGGTTTTGGCTCAGCTTGGCGCAAAATTAAGGAATTGTATCAAATTGGCGCAATTGGCGCAGCTGTTGCACCCCTGTATATATATATATATATATGTACACACCAGAAATACCATCCCCTACACTTTCCTTGGGTTCCCGGACTGTTCTAATTAATGTGTGGAACAAAGAGAAAATACGAGCCCTTGAATTTCCCCTTCTTTCGTTTATATATATATATATATATATATATATAAACAGCAGTTCGGGCCCCCGCTCCCTCCGGGAAAATGAAAACTCTAAGCCTATCATGTGAATCTAGACTAATCGGAGACATATTACCTGACTGTTTATCAGCTGCTCTGGCACAGCACTTGCAGTTGACTGCAGAGTTCTCACGATTGGCCCCCTTCCACGATGCACAGCGCTTGCAGTTGGCTGCAGGGTTCTCAGAATTGTCCTTCTTCCATGAGTCACCTGTGTAAACGCAAATGGACAATAGAGATGAACTGCGAAGCCCGAAAACATAGGAACGATCCTGCGCCTTCATATTTGCTGAGTACCCTGGGTCTGCATTACTTCAAAGAAGTTACCGTGTGTTAATTGCAACCACACATTTTGAACAACAGCACGTAACTGTTTCAGAAATATACCGCACTAAAGAAGCTGTGCAAAGTCTGTGAGCACATGCGACGTAGCGCATGCACTAAGGCAGTGTCACAGGCACACGAACTAACCTTAAGGAAAAATGATATGCAAGGAGCTTGAATGTGTCAATGCTTGCTGTGTCCATCCCCAGCTGCATTAACCACGAGTTGACGAAATGCCCAACATCAGCTGTAAGAGAATTTTAGTGCTGGGTCCTCCAAGCCGCTCATGTACTAAAGCCTTTGGGTTCTTCTGTATTCTGCCTGATGAGGGGGGGAGGGGTTCAATCATGCTTTAATTATGTACGTTCTATTTTCTTTTTTTCCTGACTTAGGTACGTTAGTAATCTTTTCATGCGACGTTTGTAATCACCATATCTTCTTACGTTTGTGTACTGTTTAAGGAAAAGCACACGCTTTGCTGTTTTAACGAGGAGTTGCTGAATGTTAGCAACAAGTTTTTACACAATGATAATTTCTGGTTTGAATGATTTGACAATATGCCAGGCGCTGTTTTTATTGTTGCCCTTTGTTTTTAAAAAAAATTTTTAAGATAGCAGTTGATTGGCTACTTTGTGCATGTGGTGTCCTGCCAGTGGTGATGTTTGACACTTCAAAAAGCACCCTCATCAACTAAAGCTCAGTTGGCAGTTCAGCACTTGTCCTGTCGGTCATGCTCTTTCATCTTTGTCTGTCGTGCTGTCGAACTTTGCAGGTGTGTACGTTAGTTTCTGAGCATGCACAGTCACGCTCAATATTACTTACAACACGGGAGCGCGTGGCCTCACTACTTCAAAGATGGCGGATGGCTTCAACTTGCCGTCATTTCCATAAATAATTGCTGTTCTGTCACTTAGGGATGGTCCTAAATGAGAACATATAGTTTAGTTGAGGAAATGAGGGCAAGTTGAAGCCATGCGGTGGGCACGAACGCCCCCCCCCTTCTTTTTTCATCTTTTCATGCACGTTAAAGGGACACTAAAGAGAAACAATGAATCGGTTTAGATGGATAAATTGTGCTCTGAGAACTCGAATGCCGTTAATTTCGCCATCACAGGTTTATTAATAGAGGAGAAAATCGTTCAAAGTTTCATTTTTAAATTTCGCGCCAAAATCTCCCCGCGTGACGTCATGGATTTAAAAGTGTATTTATCGTATTTCGGCGCCATTGGCTCGACAAAATTACCCCAAACTTTGTATGTTAAGTCTATATCCCCCTCAGAGGACAATGTACTTCATTTTTACCGAATACGAACTACGTAGTCCATAGTAGGCGCCTTCAAAACCTGTGACGTCACGGCAAATGGTGCGGAAACTTCAAGGTGGCGTCGCCACCCACATTTTGTTTTTCGCTATTTTCTCGCTTACGAAAGCTCTGCTCGCCGTAACAATGGTACCGTTATAATCGTAATAAGATAATCTACTATCGAAAATCAACTTCCGGTTTCTCTTTGGTGTCCCTTTAAAGACGGGCGGGGTATTTCCTCTCCTTACTTAGGGTTAACAGCGCAATAATAACACACGGCGGACAGGAAAAAGACGAGACAAGCGCTGACTTCCAACTGAATTTTTATTGACAAGAATGCTCTCATATATACCCGGGTGAACAGAAAACAATCGCTAACAGAAGGTGAAAACATAAGCAAAGATATGAAATAACTATACATCAACTATCACTGGGCCTGCTACGCCGACTCGCGCATCCCAAAAAACAGAGCTCCCTGTCTGACAATGCAACTGATGGCTTGTTTACGCACGTGCCCCTTTCACGCGCCATCTGAGCTGCCTCGGAGATTATACGCTCATGCTCTTCTTTAATCTTATCCAGAACAGTGGTTCTTTCAAACTGCGGAGTGCAGCCACACGTGCTCACGTGAAGCGCCAGGAAGCCATCTTTGCCATTACGAACGTTATTCGCGTGTTCCCGTAAGCGCTCGTTCAGGCATCTGCCCGTCTGGCCCACGTAACACGCGCCGAAGGACAATGGGATCCTGTACACCACGCCCTGCGCACACTCGACAAACTGCGTCCTGTGTTAAGAATTCCGAAGCCCTCCCCGGACCCTCCCGCCGCAAAGACTGCGCGCGCGGCCCAAGCCGTCATTTTCAACAATGCGCTGTTGTATTTCTATTTTGTCTCTATCTGTGCTAGTTGAGCGTGACGTGCGCAGTCGACGCTTTCCAGGAAAGCACCATAACTCCTCGTCTGCCGACATCGAGGGTCTCAGACCGCGCCACCTCCACCGGCATGGCCTCGGCGGGGCAACCTTTGACGGCGGTGTTGACTGAGGGAGGAGCAGTGCGTCGTTCCGCGAGTGTTGTGCTTGTGGGGGTGGTGTACGGTTACGTCAAGAGGAGGGGACGGACTGCGTGCCTGCGTGTTTAACCAGACGCTCAGAAGATCTACTAGAGAGCGGACGTGTGTCCGAACGTTGAATGTATCGTGCCTTTTCTCTGCTTTATATAAGAATACAAGTTTTTCATTTTAACGAAATGTGAGTTTGTCTTCATTAAATCCCTCACACGCGCAGTGAGAAGTGACGTATACCTGCCGATAGCGATTAGAGCCAGCGAGGAAGTTTAGGGCGTGAGTAATCATCTACATCTTCTGGTGCCGAAACCCGGGATTACTTCGCGCTGACCGAATGCATTGACTACAATAAGAAAATCACCACTATGAAGACGAAACTCAAAAGAGCCATAAAGAACGAAGCCTTGAGTGAAACAAGATCAAGCACTTCATCAGGAACCAACGATTCGGAACAAGCAGTACATTCTGGTGCTGTTCAGAGCACAGTGGCGACGACTCTCCAGCTGCCGTCATTAACAACCAGGCTTCCGAAGCTGGAGATCGCCAAGTTCAATGGAGATCTGCGCTCGTGGACTAGATTCTGGAACCAGTTCGAGTCGACGATTCACAAGAATCCAGCGCTTCACACCATCGACAAGTTCCAGTATCTGACTAGCTATCTAACCGGAAAGGCCGTGGCCACTATCGATGGACTGCCACTCAGTGATCGAAATTATGACATTGCTGTGAAGACATTAGTCGAAAGATTCGGCTGGGACGAGGTCATCATTGAGTAGCACATGGCGCGGTTGCTTGCGGTCCGCCCGGTGCACAATCTACACGACACCGAGAAACTGCGGACTCTTTACGATGAACTCCAGACGGGTGTCCGCAGTCTCGAGGCATCGGGTGTGGCCTCGAGCACATACGGCGTGCTTTTGCTGACGATCCTTCGGAAGAGCATCCCGAGTGAGCTTTGCCTCGAGTACTACAGGAGAAAGACAACATCGGGAGCCGTTCCTGAAGGCGACCTTCAGGAGTTCCTAAATTTCCTGAAGGCGAAGGTAGAGAGCAGAGAGAGAGAGCACAACGTGCAGTACGAGCGGTGCCTGACGCCGCTGTAAAACAGAAAGCTCCACTCACAAGAGATCGTCATCAAACACCGTCGGCGTCTGCTCTAACAGTGACTGGAAGCGAGGTGCATTGCGCCTTTTGTGATGAAGAAGGACATACCGCGGCGGACTGTATCAACCCCATTCCCATAGATCAGAAAAGGGCGGTGATGTCAAAGGAGAGGCGCTGTTACAAGTGCGCAAAGGGAAATCACCGTGCCGCCGTCTGCAGAACATCGAGGTGGCTCATGTGCGCGAAGTGCTCAGGACGGCACGCAACGGGTGTCTGCGAGCTCAACCAAAGAGTAACGCCGCCTCCCTCAGGCGAAGGTGCTGCATTAACAAGTACTACAGTCCAGTTGTCGCTACAGGTGGAACGAAACCGAGGAAGGGCACGTGTACTTCTACAGACTAGGGATGGTAGAATCGATGAACTATTAATCGATTAAAGGTCCTCACTTAATCGATTAATCGTAATCGATTTCGGCCTTTCGATTATTCGAATTAATCGATTAAAACTATTGGATTAATCCATTACGGCACCGCCCACTCCCGCTTTCAACCTCGCCCCTTGGCCGGAACGCATGACTTCGAGGTGCGCTATCCTGAGGCGCAGATGCCGTGCACATCGCCTCTCTTTCACTGCTTTCACTACAGCGCATATTTCTGCGTCAGCATAACGAGCCCGGAGCTGGCGGCGGCCATACTCCACAGAGAAAGATATGAACATATGGCCACGAGATCGAGCAGAATCGGCACCTAGCGGCGAGCGGACGAAACACCGTGGTGTGGATGGCTCCTTGTGTCGTCTGCTAGCCACAATGTGTTCGCATGTGCGCGTACGTCATGACGTCCTCAGATTACACCTTATTCCGTTCTGCTAGCACAGTGTCAAATACTTGTACGTTAGCCTACACGATATACATAACCAATTCGTCTTACGAGACTTGTATGCACTCTAATAAGCGTTTGCATGCACATGTCGGTATATGGCACTAGGTCTAACCATCGTATCGTCCATTCACCAAAATCATTCCAATGTCGGTACCACTTTGTCGTTGAAGCACATCACATAGTGTATTTGGCGTCGTCCTAAACGAAAAAAAGGTACTAAATGTTGAGGTGTGAATGCAGAATTTTAGCGACACCATCTCGTGAAGTGTTGGCGATTTGCAAATCCTTGTGATACCGCGAAGCATGAACTAGCTAGCGTCTGCATAGCCCGGTTAGCCTTAAAAAAAGACCAGAAGCCACGCATTTCTATAGCAGTACGCGTATTCATCCAAACAGAAAAGCAGAGTGCACAAAGTTCTACTTTATATAATTACGCAGAAATACGGGCTCTTTTTTTTTGTATACCCACTAGAGCAAGAAGTAAATACTTAATTGGCTCAGTCGCGCAACACTATATTGTGGTATAGGCAAAACACAATTTAAACACGTGCAAATAAAGCAAGAAAAAAACCTCGAGTACAGTGCAATACACGAATGTGACCGAAGACCACTACCCCATTTATTGGCAGATTGCGTTTCTCTCACACGTAATAGGAACGTTAGGCCGATTTCGTGCATTAATTTGGCAGTGGAGGGCGTATACATCATTATTAGGATGCAGTCAACGCGCTTTATTCGCCGACAATCGACTCAAACCGCCTACGGCGAAGCGCCGCTGCGTACATTTGTATACGCGCAGCCGACCGCCTATCCACACAAACGCGGCGACGGTGCTGCCACCTATAGCCCGGCGTCCAACTCCAAGCACTCCCCAATGCTTCAAGCCCGGGCAGGAGGCGGCTTCACCCCATCGAGGCAGAAATGAACTTGCCCGCTTCTCTCCGGCTCACAGTCTAGTGCTGCTACTGCCTTCACCTGCTCTCCCTCAAGCTGGTTGAGCACCGACTGAGTATACGTGGGGCTTGCGTTGCTTGCGTGTTATATTGTGTAATTATTGCACATTGGTGGTTATACTGCTACCTTTGGGATGTCATAATGCCAGGCAATCGGAAGAGGAGCTCAGTGTGGTCGTTGTTCGCTGAAGATGAGAAAACGAAGACTGCAAGTTGTAATAAATGTGGCAAGCACTTCTCGAAGCCAGCGACGGAGACTAAGATATCACCAGATCCACGCTCACTCTATTCACGTGCCAAAGAGCCATCTCCCAAATAAAGGTGGTAACGACGAAGGTGACAGTGTTGAAGAACCCTATCCTGGCGACACAAGTCCGCCTCTTCAGGTAAGTTATTAGTTGAGACCGGATTTTAGGCAAATGCCTATTTTGTTCCTTGCGCTCCTATCGCGCCATTTTGATATATGAGGATGAATTAGAGGTTAGGAAGGGTTTTTATAGTGTTTTTATAGTGCCTATAAATGCCTATTTTTGGTGTTCGTGCCTAAATGCTTACAAATGCCTATAAATGCCTATTTTCAAAATAGCGCTATATGAACGCTATTTAGCCTCAAGTTTCGCTCCCAGGTGCTGTTTGAGACCGTTATTCATGTTACCGCCTAAGATTAAATGTTTGGAACTATTGGGTTCCACCTAGTCCTCTTGTTCAACCAACTCCCGGAAACAACCGCTAGCAGCAGTGAAGTGGGGCACGCCGGTGAGCATTCGCCACCGCGCTGGCATGGCCCGAGCGGTTGGCGAATGCGAAACCGCGGAGAGCCGTCAGTGGAGAGGATTGTGAAGAGCAAAAAAGAAAGAAAAATGTGATTTATGTGTTCGCAGCTTTTGCTTTGCTTGTAATTTACTTTTGAAGATGTTCGCTGCGGTAGCGTAGCCAGAAATCTTTTTCAGCGGGGGGGGGGGGGGGGGGGGGGGTGTAATTATACTTTTGTTCATGCATGCGTTTGTATGTGTGCGTGTATATACACACACGCAAAACTGAAAACTTTCCGGGGAGGGAGCGGTTGAATCCCCTCCCCCCTCCCGCCTGGCTACGCCAGTGGTTCACTGCCAGAGGAGAAATTGGCTCTGCGCAATTCGAGCCGGCCAATAGAAGGAATCTCTCCCTTCTGGTTTTTTAGCAATCTCACTGTCTGCTCCTGCTCTGCACTTCTCAGTCATGCCGAAAAGACACTCAGGAGTGAGTTGATTCGACAGTGGACACTCGACTCACTCTGCGGAACACGGGAGTGCGAACCGTGCGGGACAAAGCACGCTATGTTCAAATGTTGGCTCCTTTGTGCCATCTTAAGCAATAACATTTTTGTTTTCCTGTCGTAGATAGAGGTCGCGCACGTCTTCGTTTGAAATTTTTTGCATTTGCGTGAAAGTTTATTGTGCCTATATTTACGATATTCTAGACCCAAAACGTTGTTTTGCCTGCATATTTTTGGCGCCTAAAACGAGCGTTTTTAGTGCCTAAAAGTCCGGCCTCTAGTTATTAGTATCTCGCTATTTAGCCAACAGTCATCTCCCGACGACGGGCCTCTTGTGTCCAATGTGCGAAAGTGAGAATTTTCGCATGCTGGACACAAGGGGCCCGTCGTCGACACTTTCGAAAGTTGGAATTTTCGATCATCAGCGCAGCGCGTCTGATAAAAAGATTTGGGTCCACATCAAACATGAACGATGCCTCGCAAACAAAGAGATATCGGTTTTAAAGCACCCATAAAAAATGTTGATTAATCGATTAAAACATTCCACCGAAAGCAATTAATCGATTAAAGGCTAAATCGATTAACTATACCGATTAATCGATTAAAATTTTATTCGGCCATCCCTACTACAGACGGCACGAGCGCTTGCGGAAGGACAAAATAAGAGTGCCTTGGTGAGAATGCTTCTCGACGGGGGCAGCCAAAGAACGTTCATACAAGAGGAGGTTTCCCGCAGTCTAAAGCTCCGCGTCATAGGAGAGGAGAGGCTGACCATTTATGCCTTCGGAAGCCAGAGGCCATTGGATGAAAGAAGTTGTCGTCGGGTGGAATGCTGGCTAAGAAACTGGCGCGACAACACCAGAGTCCGCATTGAAGCGCTGGAGATGCCCGAGATCAGCGGAGACCTGCTGCCACCACCGGACGACCGCATTGCCAACATCGCGCAGGAACAAGGCCTCGAACTTGCTGACACAGTACCTGATGGCTACCATCCTGGAGTTGGAGTTGAGCTGCTTGTTGGGGCAGATCACTACTGGGACATCACGACAGGAAGTGTCAAGCGACTCACTGAGAAGCTCGTGGCCGTGGAAACTGCGTTTGGATGGGCACTGCAGGGCACAGACACCATATCGTCTGCCGCAGCGTGCCTAACGAGCGTCGGCGTGATGCGAGTCAGCGTGAACACAGAACCAGATGACGTTTCTCGTCAACTTAGGTCATTCTGGGAACTGGAACACCTTGGGATCGTCGATGACGCACCGCTGAACGCCGAAAACGACGACGTTCTTAGGGCATTTGAGGACACCATCGTCCACAAGAACGGTCGTTACGAAGTGCGGCTTTCATGGAAAGAGAACGCATCACAGCTGACAGACAACAAGAGGACAGCATCCCACAGGCTTCACTCACTAACGGCGAAACTACTGCGAAATGACGAAATGATCCGCAGCTATGATCGGGCAGTCCGGAACTACCTTGATGTCGGACACGCTGAGGAAGCCCCAGAACTGGGTGAGTCCCCGCAGGGGCCCATTTATTACATGCCGCACCGAGGCGTTGTCCAGCAAGGTAGCGAAACAACCAAGTTGAGGGTCGTATTTGATGCGTCCTCCAAAGCACCAGGGAAGCTATCATTGAACGACGTTCTTTACGCAGGACCCAACCTAAATCCAAGTTTGTCAGACATCCTGATTCGATTTCGAGTGCACAATGTGGCCATAATGTCTGACATAGAAAAGGCTTTCCTCCAAATCGAGCTGGTTGAGTGGGAGCGTGACGCTCTCCGCTTTCTGTGGTATCAAAGTACACCAAAGCAAGGCGAATTACTACCCCCAATCAAAGAATACCGAATGACAAGGGTGCCATTCGGCGCTACGTGCAGCCCGTTTCTCCTCGCGGCTACCTTGCGTCATCATCTGAAAGGTGTCGAGGAGAACTTTCCCCGCACCGCTAAGCTCCTATAAGTGACAACCTGTATGTCGACGACTTTGTAACTGGTGCTGACAGTGTAGAAGAGGCAGAGCAGATATGCAAGGAAGCGCAGGCTATACTCGAGATGGGAGGCATGAATCTCAGGAAATGGCGATCGAATAATCAAGACGTGATGGCATCGCTTACTGAGATTGAGACAGCCCAAGCGGCTATACCGGAGTTGGCCCCCACAAAGATTCTCGGTGTGGAATGGAGGCCTGCGACAGATGAGTTCGCGTTTGAGATGTCCGCCCTGATTGCATTTTTGGCAAGTAGGCAGGACACAAAGCGATTGCTGTTACAGACCTCAGCACGCATTTTCGACCCATTTGGTTTCCTTGCGCCTACTACGATTACCGCAAAGATAATGTTTCAAAGCCTCTGGGTGCGGGGTACAGCATGGGACGAAATTATTCCCCCAGATGTGCAAGAGCGATGGGACAAATGGTGCCGGCAGCTTCCTCAGCTTCGGAAGATAACTATTCCAAGGACATTAGCTCGCGACCTGAAACGTGCCGAGACGAAACCGGAGCTGCACATATTTTCCGACGCGAGCCCTATGGCATATGGTGCAGTAGCTTACATCAAAGCGCGAAGTCAGGAAGGTGAGGTCACCGTAGTGCTGTTGATGGCAAAGGCAAGAGTCGCTCCACTTAAGCGGCTGTCATTACCGCGGCTAGAGCTGATGGGAGCGTTGATCGGTGCACGACTCGCGAGCCACCTCACGAAACAACTTAACGTTGAGGACATTTCCGTGCACTGTTGGACAGATTCAACCGTCGCTCTCAGTTGGATCAAGAGCTGCGCTCAGAGGTGGAAACCCTTCGTTTCCAATCGCGTTCAAGAAATTCAAACAATGACAGATACAACAGCATGGAAACACTGCCCAGGCAAAGAGAACCCCACAGATTTGCTGACCCGTGGGATATTGCCTTCTGAGCTGGTCGGACGCAAGGACTGGTGGACAGGCCCCGAGTGGCTAGAGAAAGTAGAACTAGACACTACAGTCCCAGAGTCAGATCTCGGTACGAGCCGGCTTTGCATGGAAGAAAAGCGAGCGGTCCAGGTGTTTAGCTCTGTCGCGGTAACATGCCCGAAGCCACTGATTAATTTGGAAAATTATAGCTCCTTGACGAGAGTGCTCCGCGTAACAGCGTGGGTCAGGCGTTTCATTCACAACAGTCGATGTCGGTCGAAGTTGACGGGAGAGCTGACTGCTGAGGAAGTACCGACGCGGAAAAGCTTTGGCAGAAAACCTGCCAATCAGAAACGTTCGGAAACGACGTTTGCGCACTGCGTGATTCTAGGCTTCTCGATCGGACATCACCAGTGATGGCATTAAATCCGTTCTTGGACAGTGATGGTATAATGAGAGTTGGTGGGCGGTACAGTACAGTACAGAAGAAGAAGAAGCGAAGCATCCTGTGATATTGTCACCGTCTCATCCTTTCACGCGCCTGCTGATTTCCTGGGAGCACAAACGCCTACTGTATGCTGGAGTGCCGGACACGTTATCCTCTCTTCGAGAACGCTATTGGATCATTCGAGGAAGACAAACAATCAAATCGGTCATTCGACGTTGTCTTCCATGTCAGAAGCAAAGCTGCCGTGCCGCAGAAGAGCCTACCGCCCCGCTTCCTGCCTGCAGAGTAACCCAAGCTGGCCCTTTCGAAACAACCGGTATCGACTTTGCGGGGCCAATATTCTACAAAGAAAGCGGGTCCAAACACAAAGCTTATATTGCTTTGTTCACTTGCGCGACGACAAGGGCCGTGCACCTCGAGCTTGTAGAGACCTTTCATCAAAGTCATTTCTGATGGCATTCAAGAGATTTGTATCGAGGAGAGGAATCTGCAAGGTTGTGCTATCCGACAACGCTCTGACATTTAAACGAGCTTCAAGGGACTTGAACCAAATGTTCCAAGCCATAAGGGGATGCGAGGTCCGTTCTTTCTTCAGTGGGCATAATATCAGCTGGAAATTCATTGTCGAGAGAGCGGCATGGTGGGGTGGCTTTTGGGAAAGAATGGTGAGAACCGTCAAGGCCACCCTTAGCCGAGTGCTCGGAAAAAGCTGCCTTGACTACGACAGCCTCTCCACAGTTCTAACGCAGGCAGAGGCTGTGGTTAATTCTCGTCCTTTGACCTTCATCTCTTCGGACGCGGGGGAGCTTATGCCCTTGACACCTGCCCATTTCCTGGTCGGCCGCAAATTAACAAGCTTGCCTCCTCTACGAGAGACCACGGGGTTGAAATCAACAGCAGGTACCCAGGGCCGAAGATGGAGGCAGCGTAGCGCCCTTGTCGACTCATTCTGGCGGCGTTGGAGACTCGAATATCTCCTGCAACTGCGTTCTGCGCATGTAACAAAACCAGGAACAGGAAGAAGCATCCATGAGGGAGACATAGTTCTGCTCGGGGAGGACAGAGCCCCTCGGCAGATGTGGAAGCTGTGCCGTGTTCTAAAAACCTTCCCGGGAAGAGACGGCCGAACACGCGCCTGCCAAGTACTTCTACCAAACAAGAGGGAGCTTCGACGACCAGTATAAGCCTTGTACCCGCTTGAGATGAACGATTAGACAGCCAGCAAGGACAAAGACGGCCGAGAATGAGCGTGTGCTCATTGCGGGGGAGGATGTTAAGAATTCCGAAGGCCTCCGCGGACCCTCCCGCCGCAAAGACTGCGCGCGCGGCCCAAGCCGTCATTTTCAACAACGCGCTGTTGTATTTCTATTTTGTCTCTATCCGTGCTAGTTGAGCGTGACGTGCACAGTCGACGCTTTTCAGGAAAGAGCCATAACTCCTGGTCTGCCGATATCGAGGGTCTCAGACCGCGCCACCTCCACCGGCATGGCGTCGGCGAGGCAACCTTTGACGGCGGTGTTGACTGAAGAGGAGCAGTGCGTCATTCCGCGAGTGTTGTGCTTGTGGGGGTGGTGTACGGTTACGTCGGGAGGAGGGGACGGACTGCGTGCCTGCGTGTTTAACCAGACGCTCAGAAGATCTACTAGAGAGCGGACGTGTGTCCGAACGTTGAATGTATCGTGCCTTTTCTCTGCTTTATATAAGAATACAAGTTTTTCATTTTAACGAAATGTGAGTTTGTCTTCATTAAATCCCTCACACGCGCAGTGAAAAGTGACGTGTACCTGGCGATAGTGATTAGAGTCAGCGAGGAAGTTTAGGGCGCGAGTAATCATATACATCCTGTGCTTGACCACGCACTGTTTACCGCGCCTCTTCACGGGGCAGGTCCTATTAGCCAACTGGGCCAATTTGTCTGGAGCACTGAAAACAACTTTCACGTTGAGGCGTTGTCCTATTTTCTTTAGGCGATGTGAAAGCGTGTGCATATACGGAATGACCGCCAACTTTTCCCGCTTCTCCGCTGTGTTGCCCTCTTCGTTACCGTCACTGCCCTTACGTTTTCTCTTTCTGTGCATTGCCTCTGCCACAGAAATAAGCAACTGGCGCGGGTACCCTTCTCTTTCTAGGCGCTTTGACTGTGCCAGGAGACTGGCTTCCAAAACGTGATGGCAGGACCTCTCTAATGCGTTCTGAAAACATGACTGTACGATGGCTCTCTTTACCAGTTTGCTATGTGCCGACGAGAAGGGCAAAATAGGCTTTTGCGAACGGGTCTCGTAACACCAGCACGTGTGGTGCTCCGAGAATGAAATCTTTAAGTCAAGAAAGCGGATGCTCTCTCTCTCCGGCGTCTCGTGTGTCACCACGAGCGGACATAGGCAATCGCGAAACGTTTGTAACACCTGCGTGACCTTAGCATGAAAAATATCCAAATCGCAGTTCAAGATTATCAGATAATCGTCCACATACCGAAAAGTTTTTACGACTGATAATTCACCAAGCCTTTCATTCAATGCCCTGTCAAATTTGGCCAACAGCAAGTCACTCAGAAAAGGGGCTATGGATGACCCGATTGAAACACCTTCTTTTTGAACGTACGTCTTATCACACCATTCAACGAACGTTGACGTAATGTACAAAGAGGTCTAAGAAACCTTTGTACGACATACACGCGGTGTTCTGAAACGCCAGCACTCCTAGACCATCAATGCATTCTTCTATGCACTTTATCAAACCTTTGTGGGGAAGGGAGCATTAGAGCATTCTTGTCAATAAAAATTCAGTTGGAATTCAGCGCTTGTCTCGTCTTTTTCCTGTCCGCCGTGTGTTATTATTGCGCTGTTAACCCTAAGTATGCACAACCAACTAGCCCAGTCAGCCACTTTATTTCCTCTCCGCTTCGACGGCAGGCCTCCCGAGCTGGGTGATGTTATCGCATGCGCCATCTCAGCGGCGGAGATGGGCCGACTCGTTTGATCTCGGCTTCAGCCGCGTTCGTCACTCTCGCTCGCAAGCTTTAACCCGCTGGTAGAACATACGAAGCGTAGGAATCCTTATCATTTTGGACTTTATAGGGACATGGCGGCTATGGCAAAAACCCGTGGAGACTGTCAATATAATTGCTATCGCAATAATACATCGGGGAGAGTACAAAACAATGCGAGAAAGAGGGGACCCTACGGCTAGATGTCGCCGACACTAAAGCTCTTCACTTACGCCCATTACCTCGACGTTCTGGTTTCCCAACGAGCATGCCTGCAATCGGCGAAACAGCATAACAGCTTCGCGCCACCGTTTTCCGATTCCTCTCTCCGTACGGCTGCATATTGCAGCACTCGGTACAAAGCTTTTTGCACATACCAACAAGAACTACACCCAAAGAAAACGAATCTGCAAGACTCGCTCACCTTTTTTGCGTATCCGAGGCCAAGCATTGGGCATGGATTGATGGTGGTCGGTCTACCGTCAACAATGTGAACGGTACAGACCTGTAATAAACAAAAGAAAGCGCAACGGCGTAAGTGGAACCGTGCGTTCATAGCCACATGACGGTGAAAACTTACACGTGCAAGCTTGCTTGGTTTGAAGTTCTTTCGGTTGAGAGCTATCTCCCATTCACGACACTTTTCAGGAGCAGCCGGGAATCGGTGCAACGAGTAAACGCCCCAACTACACGTACACCGCTTGCCAGTGGCGCACCGACGGGGGGGGGGGGGTTTCGGGGGTTGTAACCCCCCCCTGAGGCCGAGCAACCCCCCCCCCTCCCGTAACTTCCCCGCTGTCCTTCTCACCGGGAGTCCAAAGTTCACATCCAGAGGTGTCCTGAGGTCGACTTTTCCTGACTGGCTCTAGAAATGTATTGTATTCACTCATTTACTCCTAAATTGAAAAAAAAACGCAAACCGCATGCTCTATGGCTCTGCGTTCCTAAATTTCCAGGGAAGCAGCTTTCCAATAATAATATCTGGGGTTTAACGTCCCAAAACCACGATATGAATATGAGGGACGCCGTAGTGAAGGGCTCCTGAAATTTTGAACCCCTGGGGTTCTTTAACGTGCACCTAAATCTAAGTACACGGGCCTCAATCATATTTTCGCCTTCATCGAAAATGCAGCCGCCGCGGCCGGGATTCGATCCCGCGACCTTCGGGTCAGCAGTCGAGCGCCATAACTTACACTAGACCACCGTGGCGGGGCGCAGCTTTCCAAGAAAAAATAGCTTTCACGGGTTGTCAGTCTGGCCCCTTTTTTTATTTTCTTGCCCCTTTGATTACTACAATAGAGCATGCCACGGCAAATATAAGAATGGAACACATCGAGGGACGAGCTCTCATTTCACTCCAGCCGCAACCAAAAATATTTCTCAGATACGTCTAAACGACTGTTTTTCGATCGTCAAGAGATCCTACGTCACAATTTTTCTCTCTCAAATAAATTTCATTGAACGAGAATTCAATTCGCCCTTGAAACATAAGACTCTCGGCCGTGTTTGGATGTTCCCGTAGCCTGAAAATAAAACGCTGCAAAAACACCTACACAAGTCGATATCTTCGGTTTTCTTCAGACCCCCCAAAAATGCGGAATATATTAGTCTTAGACATTAATGCGAAGAGCCGGAACATACTGCAGCGAACAACGTGAAAAAACAAAAGAAAAACAGATGATATATTCAAGAAACTCACCAAGAACAGCTACGGAAAGACTTTTATTCAGACAGCAGTTCACTTTCAAAAACACGACGCAAGCTGATAAACCCAGCAACCCCCCCCCCCTTTTCCAATCAACTCCACCACAGAAATGCATCAGTCTCTACTATCCGAGTAGTGATCGAAACCATCGCTCGCAACGACCGGCCGCCGAAAGAGAAAATTCAAGACACCAGCTGAACCGAGTACCTGAAAGAAAGACGGGAACGACGTCCCCAATTTTGCAAGAGATCGCAACCCCATAGCCGAAGATTCCGAGGACGCGGACAGCGGAATCAATTTTCCTTAAACTACAGTTTTCGCAGTTGAAACCAACTACCGGAAATGAATCTTCACATATGTTAACGACCCAAACAACGTGAACCGCGCTCAATGCAACCTACCCCTTGTGTACAGCACACAAAAAAAAGAAAGAGAGAGAGAGAGAGGGGGGGGCATCTGCGTACCCACTTCGACGCGTCCGTCTAAAAATCTCCCCACCCCCTTCATTGTTCAACTCATGCCTTCCGGTCAAGCCCTTGCACTGCTCTGTTCTTTTGCCGACAAGCACCGCCGCCGCCTGAAGCACCCTTCCATACCCACCGAACAAGAAAAGAAGCCCCTTTCATGTGCTTCCCTTCCTCAAACTCCGAAGAGGGAACCACATGGTTTCTGAAACGCGGGACAATGCTCACTCAAATTTTAAAGATAAGAAGGCGTCGGCGGCGTCTGATCCATCCGCCAAGCTTCGACGCACGTGTTTTCTATTTTCTTCGGGGCTGCTGGTGAATGGTACCGTCTGTCGCTTAATGGCTGCAACGGAGTGGTCGCGCACTTTTTTCTGAACCCCGTTGACAGCGGACGAACGAGACGTGTTAGTGCGGCGAGAAGAAAGGCCACCTCGCAAGCGGCTCGTTCATCAAAGCGACCGCGAACCCACGGAGGCTGCGTAGCACGAGCACACGACGAGTTTAAGCACATTGAGTGGTTCCTGCATTTCTGAGGAACCCTTGGAGCAACTATATAGGACAACTGTCGAAGTATAATCGGAGAAACGTAAATGGAGACGAGCGAACACGTAGGCCATTGTCTGGCTGCGCGCTAGGTGCGCGGATTAGTGTTTAAGATGGCTCCCGGGTTTCCGTGCCGTGATTATTCAAGTTCAACGTAACTCTAATCCCTAACAGACCATTTTGGTTCCGCTTGGCACGTTGCAATACAATGTTCACGGAACGACAGGAGCACAAACACCGATGCCTGTGTTTATTCGTGTCGCCGTCGTAGCTTGTGGCCTCTGATCGTTGCACAGGATAAGGAACAGAAGTACGACGGGTGAGCTCAAAGTTCGGCGTAGAAACAACGCCGATGATAAAATAAAAATAAGCCTGTTGCACATCTGGAAGCGTGGCATGGCGTGAGTTCGCTTCGGCGTGAGCCGCCGCCACTAGCGATACGCCGAAAGGGCGCTCGTTTTTGGTAACATTACTGTCAATTTGTTTTCTGGCGAGTATTTCAGAAGGATTACGACAAGCGCACGCGTGTCCAGGTAACGACCTGGCTTTAACGAACGTGGGCCGATTATACACGACACCCAGACTGCCGCGCGAAAAAAAAAGTGCGGTTGTCATAACGTTACCCCAGTTATTGTCACAAAATTGACAAGTCGAGAAAGAATGTGCTCTCGACGAAACGTTAGAAACGCGTACCTACGCCAAAGAACACATGTCATGCAGGCCTTTCTGTCATGTAGATTGAAAAGTGCCCATTCAATAATCTCGAAATTGCACGCACTAAGATGGAACATTTTCTAGCCGCAGCCATTGTAAATCATGTGCTGTAGCATAGAAATCGGAGAGGTTCATGAGAACAACTCTTGGCCAAACATTTTGTGTATTAATCGTCAGCCTTGACATTGGTTCTCTTTGATGCAGATGATAAAGTGTACCAGCACCCAAGCACAATCACAAGCTGGTGTGGTGACTTGGAGAAATGGCCATAAGTGCAGACACCCCATATAATAATATACTATTTGTCGGAGAAGGCGTGCGCGGACAACTTTTCTTGGCAATGAAGGAAAGGCTACGGGGGCGGAGCTACTGCACATGTACTGCTCCGCGAAGTAGTCCGGTTCGGCGCGCGTTTCGAATTTAGTTTTGGTTTGTGAACCTTCCATACCTCCTGTGACGTCCATTTGATTATTCGAGCGGTCATCACAGGCTTACACAGCCATTTGTTAGTGAAATTCGTCACAAGCTCCCTCGGCGAGTCGTCGGAAAAGCTGGAGGGTGACGAGCGCTCACCTGAAGACGAAGACGCCATTTTGACTGTGAGGTGCACGTAAAAGGTGCGACGTTTTCCCAGGTGCAAAAACGTGAAATGACACTTCATAAAGCAAAACAAATACAAATATCTCTTTGGTGCGCGCTGACCCCCTCTTCAAACAGCGCCCCGTAGAAAACAAAGTAGTGTTGTTTTTTTTATTCTCACGCAGAAAACACGGACGCAATTGTGGGACTATAATCTTCAGCGGTAGCACACGCGTAGTTCGGCTCTCTAGCCTTCCCTTCATTGCCAAGAAAAGTTGTCCGCGAGTATAGTGTGTGCGTCGCCAGCCATTGTCGCAGCATCGCACGCACACAGTGACTCTAAGCATGCCATGCGGAGTCCGGCCGTTGCAAAGATGGGAGGAGCAAGAAGCCGTGGCAGAAGGAGTAAATGTTTTTAACGACGTCTGGTAAGAAAAAAGAGAACCTTCGGAAAGTGCGGAAGGTCTGTTGGGGCGGCACGTTTCCTTTTCTTTTTCTCAGTAAACGTCTCTCGCACATTCTTTTTACCACTTCTTTTCTGCATGTACATCGGACGGAAACTACAACGTTTGATGTGCAAACATGCGTGCACGTTCAGTTTGCTTGCTAGAACTTGTGGCCGTGTTTGCTGCGTGAATCTGCGTTGGCAATGACCTACCTCGCCGAAGCCCTCTCTCAAACCGCCAGTCGAACGAGGCTATGGTCGAACACATCCTCACCTACTACCCAAAAAGGATTTCGTGTTCATATTCAAGCGACGCAGCAACAACACCGGAATGCCCGATTACGTCCATAGAGGAACCGGTAACTCAGCAGATATCGTCGTCTCATGCGTCCATTGACCAGACAATGTTTACTAAGGATGGTTCAGCCGCCGAACCTGTATGCGCCGAAGTGACCTGGGAATCTACGCTGGAAAGTCAGTAAGTGTGGTTATAATGCAGTTTATCCGTGAGCTGAGAATTGTACTGTACGTGTGCTGCATTGAACTGTACATGCTATTTATAATCAATACTATGTAGTTTATATGTAATATTTATAGTGCGCTTTGAAATTTATAGTTTGGCGAGACTCCAAGGAAGCGTAGGAAATTATCAGCTGCAGCGTTTTTTTAAGAATTGAAGTTGCCATGCATGCGGGCTTGTTCGTATGGCATTTTCTTATGACACTGGTAGTGCAAATACACGGGATACAAGAAACGCACACGAAAACACACACACGGCGCTGGGTGTCTTCATGTGCCTTTCTTGCGACCCGTTTGTATGCGCTACCTACCATCGTAATAAAGTTTTAACATCATTGCGCGACCGCCAGCCAGCCGACATGTCGGTTCAATTTGTAGTTTATTTTCTACGTGCACAGCTGCTCCACTGAACGGTTTTTTGGCCTTGTCAAGTTATTTCAAGACCTTTCTGTAAAACGCTGAATAATCATCATCATAATTCATGTTATTATTATTATTATTATTATTATTATTATTATTATTATTATTATTATTATTATTATTATTATTTGGTATTTTATTTGTTGTCGCATTACTCCAGCTGAAGCAAGGAAATGGCATATTATGCAATGTGCTTGCCCCCCCCCCCCCCGCACTCCTGTAATCTTGTCAGAAGTTCAACCCCCCCCCCCCCCCCCCCCGAGAGAAATCCTGGGTGCGCTAATGCCGCTTGCATTAGTGATCGGTGCAGAATTCCTCCATCAAAAGTTTGCGTTTCCATTGGTTGTTTGTGCAGCCAACGACGGCACAATGCCGTCCGGACGAGTAGCTCTTGTACATCGTTGAAACCGGTTGTAAAGAATACAAATAAGCGCGACGCACAATTGAAAGCACACAGGATAGAGTCGGTTCCCGCAGTCCACGCTGAGAGGAGGCGCTTGGTGTCGAGAGTATCAAAGCGTGCGCGCAGCCTGCGTGCGAGGTTAAAAAATTCTGGTCTGCGTTGCCCGGAAGTGTGCGTTGCTTACCACTCAAAAAATTTCTGGAAGCCCGTTCATGAATGTTGATTTGCTGTTAGTGTATTTTTTTTTCTCTTTTATCACTCCTGCAATAGGCTCACTGAGGCTGCAGTATGTAAAAATAAATAAATAAATAAAACCAACACTTCATGAGATGATGTCACTAATATTCTGCATTCATACCTCGACATTTAGTACTTTTTTTTGTTTAGGACGACGCCAAATGCACTATGTGATGTGCTTGAAGGAAAGATTACTTTTAAGGGCTCGTTTTTTCTTTGTAAGACACAATATTATTGAGAACTAACAGACAGCAATGCCAAGGAAAGTATAGGGGGTGCTATTTGTAGTAAAAGTGGACGAAAAGATAACTTGCCGCCGGCAGGGACCGAACTTGCGACCTTCGCATAACGCGTCCGATGCTCTACTGCTGAGCTACGCGGCGGTCATCTCCCCGTCCACTTTATAGGGTATATATGTGGACTGAAACTTAGGAGTGTCAGCGCCAGTCGCAGCCATGGCGGCGAGTGTGGAACACTCTTTTTTTCTGACTTTTTGGCGTCACGTAGCACGTGATCTATTTACGAGCAGGCAGCTGACCAATAATCCTTCGCACACTGCCTGAAGGCATCAAGTCTGCCAGAACGAGACCCTCGCTATGAATGAAGGAAAGATTACTTTTGAGGGCTCGTTTTTTTCTGTGTTAGACACAATATTATTGAGAACTAACAGACAGCAATGCCAAGGAAAGTATAGGGGGTGTTATTTGTAGTAATTAGAATATAAATGTGAAGAAAGTAAGGTGGACGGAAAGATAACCTGCGACCTTCGAATTACGCGTCCGATGCTCTACCACTGAGCTACGGCAGCGGTTATCTCCCCGTCCACTTTATTTTATTTATTTATTTACAGATACTGCAGGCCCTCCTCGGGCCCATGCAGGAGTGAAATACAAACAATACAATCAGGAATAAGTAGTTATACACTGGATTGCTTGGCATAATTCAAAGAATACATAAATAACAAGTACACACCAGGAAAGTCATCAATGTTCAGTGCATATATATTTTTGTGAGACAACATAACTACACTCAACTAAAATTTTTTTCAATATAAGTAAGCCATTGAATTGCACTCAAAGCAATGCATATTCAATATACATCACTTATATCAGAAAAACTAATACTTTCAATGTGTTTCATAAATGAAGCCGTCGAGGCAGCATTCACTGCTTCCGCACACAGTAAAAAATATTACACCCTAAAGGGTGTAAAACGGGTGTATGCGTCAAAAGCACCCTTGTGAACACCCTTATTACACCCTTATTTTTAGAATTGGGGTGTTCGTAAAGAAAACACCCTTGCAACACCCCATTTACACCCTCACCAGAAGGGTGTAAACGAATTAATATGCGAATGTATGACAATTTTGGGCAGGCTATGCTCTTAAGTTGGGTCAATATGAATTATCATGTCAAATGAAGAAAATATGAGCCTGTACATCATGCACATGTACAAATGCCCTGACTGCTAAGCTGCAGTGGGTATACAATGACAAAAAATACGAACGAGTGTGGCATAATCAAGCAAACTTCAGCGTCGAGAATGCCCTCTCCGCGCTAGAACGTGACTGGCACACGACAGCTTACATGCGTTAACACAAACAGCTCTCGTTCTCACACTTATCGTTTCTCGCAAAATTTCAGTATCTTTAGAATTCCTGCCTCAGATACGCACTCACACTATATCCCGAGATATGCGTTACTGTTCACTTTACATGACTTCGGTTGTTCCAGAAAGCCAAATTTTCCTGTGAACTGAAAACCGATAAAAAATATTTCAGTTTCAATCCCGAACGAAACAATAGATAACGTTTCGGTTACGTCTTCGTTCCGGTGAAAAATGACGCTTTTTTTAATTATTTTTCGTTTTTGGTTTTCGTTCCGTTAAAACAACGGCGTGAGCACAGTAGGGGGGGGTGCGCCTTTCTGCCCCCTCCCCCTCCCCCCCCCCCCGCAGAGCTAGAGGCGGCCGTCTTTTCTAGTTACCTAAGAAAGAAGTGCGAAAAGTCTGCCCCACACATTGCGCACACCTATGAGCATGACCTCTTCAGAAATTAGATGGCGGGAGGCCTCAGCAGCGTGTTTGTGCACCTGCTACACAATATTAGGCGCGCAGGCGGACTTCTGTACAGGCTAAACACACGCGAACTGAACAAGCTATCATAGCACAAAAATCGCCGCGCTCTCCATAGAATGTTGTTGCCTAGAAATCTGCTTATGCAACTATAAAAGTCAGCATTTCGATAATTTTAATGTTATCGCGCCCCTAATTGAGTTCATACTCTCCAAAATTTGGAGGACGCTTGAGCTTCGCATTCAAGAGTAGAACGCAACAGCGTGGTCGGGTCATTTAAAATTATCCTATAGAATACGCACAGTTCTTATGTGCCCACTACGGCATAATTATTTGTGCGCGTTGTAAGGCAACATGCGATGACACCTGCGTCCCACGTAGTTGCGCGTGCTCCCGCAAAGCACGCTACTCTAATTACACGGAGGCGTGGAGCGTGCGCCACGCGATCCGCCAGATGATCCCTACGGCGCGTCTGCAGAGAGCGGGAGGAACAAGATGGGCGAGGTAACACGATCATTTTTCGCAACATTTTAACTCAGCGCAGCGGCGCAGCCGCGCTAGTACTACTAGTACACTGTAGCCGCGCAGCCGTCAGAAGCGCCATGATATCTCCGGCGTCATCACCAAGGCGTGACGTCACTGCTTCGCCGATTCACCAGACTCTCTCCATACACTTGAGTTCACGGCAATAAGTATCAATTGCGCATGTGCAGAGCTTCGTCTTGCCAGGGCTAGGCGTCGCTGATTGCGCCGCGCGGATGTTCGGATACACGTGCGGCATATACGCTGACACGCCAAGGACACGCGTTCGATAAAAGAATCGCGCGGGTTGCCTGTTGCCACTGCGGTCTTTGCCTTCAAATAGCGAGAAGAATGTGACACGTGAAATGTTTGGTCGACGAGCCTCACCTTCACATGAAGAGGCCGTACACCCTGAGCATTGGCACATTTGAGGACCTTAAACAAGCCATTGCGGTGTGCCCCATCTTGGGAAACCTCGTCGCGCTGTCTACGTCTATAGATTTTCAGGTACGTACGTACGTGAGTGTTTTCGTGTTCAGATCCTGAGTGAAACGTAAAGTGTTTGTGTGAAAGATGCACTCCTTGGCATTGCTGTGCGGGATTTCAGCGATAAACTAGGTGATTATGTCGCTAAATGAACGTCGCTAGCATGCGCTTAGTTTCTAATTGCCGCAACGTACTTAGTTCAATTCGCGCTTCGAAGAAAGGCAGTACGTAGCTGTTTGCTTATATTTTACGTCAGTGGAGGCACGTCATTGCCTGTATGTTCAAAATGCGCACCTTTTCCGATTATTTTTCTTTCTTGGCATGTACACTGCGGAAGTACGTAGAATTTTTTTTCATGCGCCGATGTTTCTTTGTTTTTATTAATATTTTTTTTTCTACAGCGGCACGCCGCCTGCCGCCTGCGCTTTCGAGCGCGCGCGCGGTGCTTTTAGATGAGTTCTTCGGGCGGTTATCGCTTCTCGAGCCGACTGTGTGCTTTCTAAACTTTTTTTAAAAGGGTGACCGCTTGTTACTCTCTCGTTTATTGCTCGCCGGGGCGCGATTGCACCTGTTTCCATGCGGTGCTAAATTACACGAACGATGCCGCCGTGGTTGCGTTTCGTGTTTTGGGGACTCGGAAAAACTAACTCCGTCTCGTTGGCGATAAGACAAAGGATTATTACTCGTTTTGATTTCCGGACAGGCATAGAACCATACAGTCTCCTTTCGTGCGCTCGCACCGGTTGCTCTCTGCCCCCCCCCCCCCCCCCCGGTTACGGCCCTAGCACGGGTTGACATGAAAACGTTGAATAGAGCACCATTTGATTGGTTATTCGAAAGTTTCAAGTGTTCGCGCCCTGATACTTTGTGATGTTTCTCTTCTCGTATATATTCTGCTGATTGTGCCAAACGGCATTCTGCACTAACGAGTGTGTGTGCTGACGCACTGATTTTGTGACAAAGCTGGAAGCAAAATTAAGAAATGTTTTTACATAGGTTATGGACATGAACTTTGATGAGTACGTCGACCTTGGCCCTGGTGATGATATACCACACATGGCAAAGATTAAATTGGCTGCCTTTCAGTCGCCCACCTCTGGATGGCTCGTCATCATCGACATGTGACGTTGAGAATGCTGAAGAGCAGGTAATCAAAGTTTTCACTTTTGTGCAAATCATGACAGCTGCATTTTTTTCTTTCGTGTACCTTACGACACGTACTTGAAAAAAGTATTGCGCAACCTACACAGTATGCTATCACTTGTTATAGGGGCCTGAAGAGAGCAGCTCTCTTGATCTTCAAGAAGCTTCGGGCATCGAACGTACTGAACCGTAAGAGAATCACTCTTAAAAGTATCTAAACCTGGCAGATGTGATAGGGACTGGAAATGTAAGACTTCTTAAAATTTTGCAATTCCTACATGTTAATCTACAGTATACACTATTTTGGTATTTAGCAAACGTTACAAAGCCAGTTCATCAGCATAGAGTTTCTGAAGTTTCTGTTTCCCTTATGTGTGCCATGCACTTACGGGTCTTTAAACACTACTGTTAATGTAAGGCATAAGACATAAGTAGTTAATGTAGGAATGTAAGACAAGCAAACTGCCCAAGTTAAATTTACATTGGTGACATGTAGGATACTGTAGGCCATATAAGTAAACAAGGTGACTTAGTTCTCTTAGCCTGAGTAGGTAGTGAACATTAATTCCAAAGACCTAGTAAAGTTTCTGTTTTCTACCTAACATTATCAGAACTCGTGGAAGATAGCGCTCGGAAACAAATTCAAGAATGCAAGGAGGCATATGACAGGACATGAGCGCCTAAAGGAGAATAGACAGAAGTTTGCCACAAAGAAGACATCCACAAGGGAATTGGATGACAAACTCCGAAGGAACAAGAAGGCGAAGATGGTAAGATGATGTTTCCCATGAAGCATGCGCCCTTTGGGCTTTATGCGTAGGATAATAAAGTAATTAACATTTAGTGCAGAAACAGCACAAGGATTAACAAAGAAAGATGTGTACTAATTTTCAACAACATAGTTTATTGCACCCAAGGAACAAATTTATACACAAGTTCTGCTTACACGCTGCACCAAAATGCCATGGGCTGAGATATGTATCATTTTTAAAGATATACAAAAGACTTATAACTCGCTCTTCTTCACTTTCACGAATGTCAATTCTCTATCTGTTAAAGACAAGAGCCTAGCGCATGCACATCCGTTTACCTGCTTGCCCATTTTTGCCGCTTATATTATTGATCTCGTTAGTTCATCTCTTTTAGTTTAGTTTATAAAACCTTTCTATTCTTAAGAAGGGCTCACAATTACACGCTGTAAAATGTAACACCAGCCATCCATTGTTTTCGTTCTTTACTATAGATTGAAATGCTCTTTTACTGAGTTGTAGAGCTTGGGAGTGTGAATCCTTCTTTCAGAATAGAAAAATTTTATTAATAGATATGAAAAAAATACGATAAGAAAAGCTGCAACAACTGGTAAGTAATGTACTGAGTGTGTAATTAGTTCATTACTGTTTTTGCAGGGAGGGAGCGTTCCAATAACACCCTGTATTTTGTACGATGGGGCTGATCTTCCATATGCAAGGAACCTTTCGCTCCATGCAGACAAAGAACTCATGTTCCGTATGTCGAACGGTGAAGAAAGGGTACTTGTACTGATGTCAGCACATTGGCTCCTGAACGTAGAGTACGCCCGGAAGGCCTTCAACAGTTCTTGTGACCATGGAATGGCTGCTACTCGGTCAGCGATCAACCTCACCAAGAACACCAGTTGTTAAGCTGTTGAACGTTTTCAAAAAAGCTACAAAATAGGCCTTAGCTTCCGCAGGGACAAAATCCAAAAAACATATATTGAAAACACAAATAACTACTCATTGCATGATGAAAATATTACTGTTAGTATAAATTCAATTTTATCGCGTGTGGTACATGTGACACATGTGACAAAATCTAGTTTATACAAAAGTAATCTTTTCATCATGTAATGTGTAGTTATTTGTTTTTGAATATACAGAAAAGATTACTGTAGTGATACTGGCACTTCATTTCAACTTATTTTTTGCTCCAGTTTCTTGTGACATGTTATGAGTCATTTTGTTCCTGCGGATTTTCAGCATGTTCTCACAGGTCTTTTTGACTCAGTGCTTTGTGACTTTTTTGCAGCATGTATAGTAACTTTGATCATTTGCTGTTGAAATTTTAGCATAACAAAACTGCCAGTACTTGTCAGTAAAATCAGTGTATCGACTATTGTTTTGGAATTTATGTTAGTTTTATGACAATCTTTTAGTTTTGCAACGATTTATCTTAAAACAATAAATACTCATATTTCATTCAATTACCAATGATTTTGTTGTTTTTGCTTGGAAAGGGATAATCCTTAAAATTTATCTGAGCACGCCTATATAAAATTTCATTCTGCTGTGATGCAGGTCATGTTTCTGCAGTGCGGTTGTGATCAAACCATCCCTATTACATGTATTTCCTGCATATTATGGCATTCAGTATGAGCTGTAACATGCACGCCATAGTCAGATTGCTCACCTGTTTTTGTTAGAGCCGCAATCCATTGCTTTTCAGTAGGCGGGAAAAGTTTCATCATTGCAGCAATGTGCACAGTCTTTTACTTCACTCATGTGCTTTCCCAAAAAAGAGAAAATGGAAGCCTGCTGAGCAAAGCGTCATTCTGAGTCCTTATCGTGTCGCATGAGTTATGTGAGTTATGGAGAATCGCTGCTCGTGTATCAGCTACAGCTGTTGGGTGGCAGCGCTAAGAAAGTCGACTATATACAGCCACACTGGTATGGGCACTGCTGCAGTTTTTGAAACTTTTTATCAATCCATTTTTATCAAGGTATTGCGCATTTCTAAATCATCTCCTTAACAGGAGAATTCTTTCTCAGCTGCACCTGAAGGGATCGCATCACGCTGATGTCTAATGCCCCAAGGGGGCTGGCTGGGAAGAAGTAGCATGTGTGCTTCCCCCTTTTACAGCCACCCTTTTAAGGGTGTTTTTGTGTATTACACCCCACTCGAACGGGTGTAACTTATTGTAACACCCATAGTTTAGGGGTGTTCATAAACACCTATTAAAGTAGGGTGTAATCTGTCCTTACACCCTACGTTTTTAAGGGGTGTTTCTAAACACCTTATGTTTAGGGTGTTTCTAAACACCCTAAAAGGGTGTTGCCCATGGGACAAAAGAAATACACCCTTAAGGGTGTAAAATTTTTTAGAGTGCAGATAACGCATTCCAATGGAAAATTACGCGAGGAAAGAGAGCGAACTTGTGGACATTTATGTGGCTAGGTGGCTGCCTAAAAGTTTTATTGTGATTCGTCCTGGCTGAAATTTTTGAACGTTGCTGAAGATAACGTTCCCGTGATAATTTGAAGACCCCATGATAAAGTTGGTAGATGAATTTTAATCTGGATACTATCCTGCGCTGCTCAAGTTTTTGTAGGCTTGCCCTATTACGTAGATTTGTTACACTATAATGTCGGGAGTAAGCGGAATATATAAAGCGCAAAGCTAAATTTTGGACTCTTTCGATTTTATTGATCAAATATTGTTGCCAAGGGCTCCAAATAATGTCGGCATACTCCAATTTTGGTCTCACTATAGTGCTTTATATGCGTTCAGTTTTACCGTGGGAGGAGTATTACGCAGTTTTCAAAAAGGTCAATTTCTTCAGTGCACCCGTACAAACATTTTCAACATGCATTTCCCAGCTGAGGTTACTGGTAAGTGTGACTCCTAGATATTTAACGCGATCAGCTCTCGTTATGGTAGCATTTCCTAATATGTAAAGTGAAGGGGCCTCGATTTGTTGGTAAACATAATGGAATTTGTTTTTGAAGGATTTATTTTTAGTCCCCACCTTGCACACCATTCATTAATTGAGCGTAAGACATCATTAAGTTTAATTTGGTCTTCTTGATTATTTATGGATGTGTATACTACGCAGTCGTCCGCAAATAGTTTAATTTGGATCGGTGGCTCGACGCAAAGATGAATATCATTAATATAAACTAAAAAAAGAAGAGGCCCGAGGACTGAGCCCTGCGGGACACCTGAGTACACTGCCAACTCCTTCGAGAGACAGCCATTTATGGAAACAGGCTGTCTTCTGTTTCTCAAGTAGCACGCGATCCGTTCAACCCTCCGTTCAATGCCTATAGCTAATAATTTTGTTATTAAATTCTTTGGGCGACCCAGCAGGCCCGCGAGGCGGCGGAGAGGCAAGACCTCGACGTCCCCACGTGGGAGGCCTAGGCCCAGCCAAACAAATTGCTGGTCTCAATAAAAGTTTATTCCTCCTCCTCCTTAAATTCTGATGGGGAACGACATCAAATGCCTTCGAGAAATCCAAAAAAAAATGGCATCGGTCTGACCTTTCATATTGAGAGTGCTAATTAATTCATCAGTTATTTCAGCCAGTTGGGTAACGGTAGATAAACCAGATCTAAATCCATGCTGTTGGGCATAAAGTAGTTTGTTATTTTCTAAGTAAGTGATGATGGCCTTAAATATAATGTGCTCAAATAATTTACAGCAAGCACTAGTTAAGGAAACGGGCCTGTAATTGTTAATTTCCAAAACGGAGCCTGATTTATGTACCGGGATTATTTTTGTCGAGCGCCAATCATCAGGAATAACTGCAGCGTCTAACGACGCAGTGTAAATGCGATGTAAATATTTTGCCACCCACACAGCATATCTACTCAAAAAAGTATTTGATATTTCATCAGGACCAGGTGATTTCTTTACATCTAGTTTGTGCAAAAGGCAAAGAACACCATCCTCAGTTATTTCTACTTCTAGCATAAGACAATCGTAGTCGTATGACTGCAACTGAGCATGCGTGGCTGTCCGTGTGAAAACGGACTGAAAAAAGTCATTAAATTTGTTGGCAATGGCAGTCGCGTCAACAATACTTTCACTCGCGACTCTAATCTCTGAAATGCTTCGTTTATCTTTTGACAGATAGGGGTTCTTTCGTCATGAATGACGGTAGAGTAACTAAAAAAAAAAGTTTTCTTTTGCCGATCGCGTTAGTTCTCGCAGCTTCGAAGTAAGGCTTGAAAGATTATTCGTGTTTTGACGCTTGCGCCGACGCTTCATAAGAAAAATCAGCCCAGTTTATATACCCGGTAGATTGAAATCTCCTGTTATTATAATCCGGGATCGAGAATTCGTATTATCTGCAAGATAGTCCTGAATGGCTTCTAAATATTCGGGCGAAGAACTCGGGGGTCGATACACGACCCCTAAAAGTATACTTTTACCATGATATTTAATCCTGCACCACACGCTTTCGTGGTTATTAATGCCATCCAAAAGAGTAAATGCGACGTTGTTTTTAATGGCGATAGCCACTCCTCCCCCTCGTGACTCCCTATCTTTCCGAATAAGCTTGTAAGAAGACGGTACGACCTCCGAATCTTGCACATCTGCATGTAGCCACGTCTCAGTGATTACTAAGACGTGTGGATAATAACACGAGATTACGTCTTCAAGGGAACTGGCTTTATTAACAACACTGCGCGCCTTCAGTGAAACAACTCGGAGAACCTTGCTCACAGGCTGTCATTTTTTATTGCTGCTTCTCGTGTTGAATCGGGTAGTTTTAGAATGACCAGAATCCTGCCGGGCCTGCGTATCACGTCGTGTAACCTCCAGCCGTTTGAAAGCTCGTCCCAGATATAAACCTTATCGTCTACTTTCAGTTTATCAAACACGAGGGAAACCTTTGCTCCATCGGCCTTTTCCGCTGTTGCCGAATGCCACAATCTACGGCGTAAGTCGCGAACTCTCTTGGAAAAATCTTCAGATATGGAAATCTGTGTTCCCTTTAGCTTAAAGCAAGCTGACATAATTGTAGCTTTCTCAGAAAAATCAAAGAGCCTTAACATAACTGGTTCGTGTTTCGCAGCGCGTTTAAAACCAACTCTGTGGATGCGCTCGATCGAATTCACTTCGACGCCGAGTAAGTCCCTAAATACCTGTTGTTGAACTCTGTCTTGCAGAGATTTGTTATCCTCTTTTGATTCCTCACTTAAACCATAAATCATCAAGTTGTTCCTTCGACTTCGGTTTTCAAGGTCATCAACCTTACTATACTCGCGGACAACTTTTCTTGGCATTGAAGCGAAGGCTACAGAGCCACAATGCACGTATCCTACCGCTAATGAATGTAGTCCCACAATTGCGTCCGCATTTTCTGCGTGAGATATATACAATGCTCCTTCATTTTCTACATGTAGCTTTTTGTGACGGAACGCAGCGCACACAAGCGAGATATTTGCATTTCTTTTACTTTACACGTTGTCACTTTGCGTTTTTGCGTGCGTGAAAAAGTCGCGCCTTTTACCCGTACTTTAGACGCTAAGCAGCGTTTGCGTCGAAGTGCAACGCTAGCCATCACACTCCACGGCGTTACGAGACGCGCGCCAAACCGGACTACTTCGCGTAGCAGTACATGGGCAGACGCTCCGCCCCCGTAGCTTTCCCAGTGCCACGAAAAGTTGTCGCCGAGTAAAGTTCATTCACTAGTTCCCTCGTCCCTTTGCACGTTGCTTCGTGCTCGACCAGCTTTTCCTCACATTTTTGTAACCGACCAAGCTCTTTTTCAATTGACGCTATCCTTTCTTGCACACCACCTATAGTTATTTCCACTTGTTTCAGGTTGGCGGAAAGCATGGTTAGCGTCTTATTGGTTTTTGTTTGCTCTTTTAGGATTTTTCTGAGAAGCTGGCTGTTTACAGTAGCCTCGGATTCCGATTCCGAGGACGGACCGGGGTTAAGCTCCACGTCCCCCGATGCTAAAAAGAGCAGTCTAATAACAAGCAAACAATCACACAGCAAAACAAACTTTGTGGGCTTGGCAGCACTATCAAAGTAACAGAATCGTCGCGACTGGAATAGACAGGATACTTGTCACCAACCTGGACGAAAAAGCAGAAATGCATGAGCGTCCGTCCGAACAAGGTGCTGCCAAACCCACTGAAAGGGCGCTGTAGATGAACCTAGCTTGGTTTTATAGGCAAGCTGGTAAGTGTCCGTTGACGTCACACTGCGAACTTCATGGCGTCGACACAACTCCTGAGGCGTAGCTTTCCATGGCGGTGTTCCATCGAGACGTTGCACCTGCGCATGCGCGAGGGTACTGGCTTGGGGTGAAGGAATCTCTGGAAATCCCACGGCGGCATCCGCCCGCAACAGGGCAATCTGGACGAAAAAGCAGAAATGCATGAGCGTCTGTCCGAACAAGGTGCTGCCAAACCCACTATATAGGGTATATATGTGGATTGAAACTTAGAAGTGTCAGTCAGCGCAAGTCGCAGCCATGGCGGCGAGTGTGGAACACTCTTTTTTCTGACTTTTTGGCGTCACGTAGCACGTGATCTATTTACGAGCAGGCAGCTGACCAATAATCCCTCGCATACTACCTGAAGGCACCATGTCTGCCAGAACGAGACCCTCGCTATGAATGAAGGAAAGATTACTTTTAAGGGTTCGTTTTTTCTTTGTTAGACACAATATTAATGAGAACTAACAGACAGCAATGCCAAGGAAAGTATAGGGGGTGTTATTTGTAGTAATTAGAATATTGCAGAAGGGTTTCTTGAAGGGCCAGTTGGTACATGATACTGAGGGGAACAGCGCAAAAAACGGGACGGAGAAAGATTGAACACACGACACAAGCGCTTGGACCGTAGGAGAGGAGAAACATCTGGCGTCTTTCGTTAAGCAGCTGGCGTCTGCGTTTTCCTTTAGAAACATCTGGCGTCTTTTCGTTTTGCTTTTAGAAAACATCTGGCGTCTTTCGTTGGTTTATTTCATCAATCAACGGCGTTTTGAACAAAATGTTTATTGTTTAATCACGCACAGGAGAAATCTCACCAGGCACTACCTTGGAGGTAAACAATGGCTGCTAATGGGAATGAGAGACAGAAGAAGTCGGCTTTTAGCTAACACTTACACTTTTACTAACGTTTCCTACTGGAACATGCTAATGGCTGCTAATGGGGAATGAGAGACAGAAGAATTCGGCTTTTAGTTAACGCGCACGCTGCGAATTTTTTATTGTTCAACAACGCACAGGAGAAATCTCCCACCGGCACCACCTTGGAGGTCAAGATCTGGTACTAGCGTTAAGACTGGTTACGCACTACGACGGGGACGAACGGGTGCCGCTTTAAGGAGCTTCGCCCCTAAAACCAAGACGGAAAGATGTAGTAAGCAGCACCGGCAAAAGTTTGTTGAATGTTGCGATTCTGTTGTGTACAAGATTCCTCTTTCCTGCGGGCGTTACTATGTTGATCAAACTGGCCGGTGCGCTAATGACCGCTTGCGCAAGCACGCGAACAAGGTCTCTAAACAAGCAAAAGACAGTCAACTGTCCATTCATTGCAATGAATGCAGCTGCCAGCCATCTTTTAAAGATTCGAGTTTCCTATCAAAGTACTATGACGAACGTGCGCGTCTCGTTTCTGAAGCGTATCACATTTGTAAAGGCGGCGAGGCATATGTTAGCCTCCCCTCGATTTCACTGCTTCCGAAGGAGATAACATTTCTGTCGAGTTAAAAAATTTTCTTGCCTTTGCGCAGGCTGACCGGGTTTTTTCTGCTTTTTTGTTATGCTTTCTTTAGTCTTGGTCGAGTATAAATATGCGGACCGGTGGAAAAATTACACCATCTCCCGCTAAAGGGGACCATGAGCCGATGCGAAGCCGGAGCACTTGCACGATCGCGTTCCGTTGGCGTTCGTTGGGCATGCTACGACCTCGCGTCGTGGAACGCGAAGAGGGACGCTACGCGCATCGTATCTTCCATCTAGCCTGGCCGTTAATTCTCACAGGGCGAGCGGGGAACGCGGTCGACAGGCGGGCGAGAGGGGGGTAGCGTAGGAGAGGAGAGAAAAGGGGAGGGGACGCGCATGCGCTCGAGCTCATCGCGGCGTTGCGCAGGAGAGAATTTCGGCTTCTCTAGCCCGCGTTTCAGAGGAAGAGTGGAAAGGGGGAGGGAAGTGGGAGGAGTATGGGAGAGGGGAAGGAGAGAGGGTGAGTGGAGAGAAGAAAGGGGAGAGGGTGGAGGACAGGGGGAATGGTGAGGGGTAGTGGAGAGGAGGTGTGTCGGGAGGGTATCCGCATGCGCAGTAAGGGGGGTCACGCCGCACACCACCACCACCACCACCACCGGCTCGAGCTCCGCCTTAGGATACTTCGCATCTAATAAAGCACATTTGGTTGATAGCGCCGTGTTTGTGCCCCTTCTTTGTCCCGTCTCGTAGCGCTGTTTTCTACTTGAAGTCATGCACCAACCAGCCCAAATTCGTACCCTACTGCATCTAAGGCTTTCGCCTTAAAAATTGTACCTGACCTATCGAGTTCAGTTACCAAAAATTATGGATTTCTCGTTCTACAAGATATCTCACTCAGCTAATTTTCGTGTATGTGACGCCACTCTTTCCGTGAATTTATCGAAAAATATGCCGCCGGCCAGAACGCTCAAGAAACACATCCACTTGGGCGTGTGTTTGGCCATTCGGCGTGGGACCGAATGGCCTTGAACCGGCGAGCATCGTCGGAGAGCGCGACGCGTGCGTTTTTTCCCCTCCGCTAGCGTACTCTCACGACAGACGGCGCGTCAGTGCTGTGCCCGATTCCGTGACATTGTTAGGACACCTGAGCGAGCACAGTTCCGCCTCCTCAAGAATTCTTGATCCGTTCGTGCACGGTGGTTAGAAAACCGTTGCTATAGTCGAAACATATGTGTGTATGTGAATCAAGAAAAAGTTCAAAATAGACAAACAACAATCGTAATTGTGACAGAACAATATAAAACACCTACAAGCACAAACCCTTTATACTAGTCGGCAACTTCAACGTACACATTATGGACCTTAGGACCACACCACACATTCTCTTTTTGCCACAAAATAAAAAGGTCAAAACACCATAAAAATACCGACTTTAGCGCTCAACAATCACTCATATGACAGCACAATGCACGCTGGAGTGATAATACACGAGAGGACGCTGCGGAAAGCGCGTTCCACACCACACATTCTCTTTAGATGAAAACGCACGTAAGGCGCGGCATGCGGCGGCTCAACGGGAACGCCGACGACAAGTATACTCCGGAGGCGAGGGCGCAGGAAGCGGTGGCAAAACGGCAAAAACGACAAACTGGAGATTCACGGTTAGCGAACGACCCCAGTGATTCGCCCACTCATCATCACTCACTTCGTAGATATGCGTGTTTTCTTTGTTTTATTTTTTTGGGGGCCAGACGGCCACTGCACATGAAGGGTAAATTCTACTAACTCACCACTAGTCCACTAAGAAGGAAGAAGGCAACAGTTAGCCCAACACTAGGTAACGGGAGAGGCAACGGCGGCTACGAGAAGACCCCAAAGCGATGGAAGGCCTACGCCAACGACGTCGCAATAATAATATCTGGGGTTTAACGTCCCAAAACCACCATATGATTATGATAGACGCAGTAGTGGAGGGCTTTGGAAATTTCGGCTACCTGGGGTTCTTTAACGTGCACCTAAATCTAAGTACACGGCCTCACACATTTTCGCCTCCATCGAAAATGCAGCCGCGGCGGCCGGGATTCGATCCCGCGACCTTCGGATCAGCGGTCGAGTGCCATAACCACTAGACCACCATGGCGGGGCAACGCCGACGTGCCTGTAGATCTATGAGAGGTGAGAACGCTTGGTTTTAGCGCGAGTTTTACAGCGAAAGCTGTTATGAGATCATTTCAACGGCCGTTTTTGCGCCGTAGTTGTGCGGCGCCGCCGGCGCCGGTGTCCGTAACCACTATCGCACGAAATGAGAAAAAAAAAGAAATAAGCAAAAATTTCCAGGATGGAACGAGGTTCGAACCTGGGCCCTCTGCGTGGGAGCCCAGTGTTCTACCTCAGAGCGATACCGGTGCTCTTTTTTTTTCTTTTCATGGTATTTATTATAATGCGTATTTGAAATTAGCACAAACGCTATGACGTATACTGATGCATTCACTTGGCGACAATAATCGCACAAGCACTGCACAAGCATTCAAAGGCTTCCATGCATGTCCAGAAAAACAGGAAAAGTTCTTCAAAGCTTGTCACACAGGGAGGCTGGTAAGGATGAACACCTCATCAAGATGGGGTGCCAGTCTGGTCTGATGTCAAGTTCTTCGTAAATGTCCTTTAGATGGAGAGCCATACGCATGAAATGCATACTTGAAGCAGTGGCTAGTTCTGCATTACGGTCTTGCATGCGCGTTTTCCACAGACTGTGGAGTCCCTTAAGGTAAAACATGTCAAAGGGCACTTCATCAAGAGGCGTTGGGAGAAGGTAACGTATAGTATGTGAATTAATGTTAAAATATTGTTTAACAGTTCGTTGAAGGGTGTCCCAAAACAAAATGGCATCTTTGCAGCTAATGAAAGTGTTCTACTGTCTCTGGTACATCGCAGAGACGACAGTTAACTGAACAAACAAAAATACCTTTCCTCTGCAACCATGATTTCACTGGCAGTGTATCAGTATAGAGTTTGTAAAAGAAGGTTTTTGTATCAGAAGAAAGATACATTTTCTGAACTCGTTTTAGTACATCATGTCCTGGAAGATCAGAATATAATGAGCGGTAAAGTAGAGGGGGAAAAAGCATGGATAACAAATCCTTGTGTCTCTTGCGTGATACTGTGTATAAGTATTCTATGGAAAACCGGACCTTGAGAAACCGAACAGCGATGAAAACTTCCTGCATAAATCTCCACAAACACGGGCGTACAGAGAAATCTGAAGAAACAATCAAGTCAGGTAAGGCAATAACAAACACAATCTGCAAGAATGATCGAATAATGGGATGGGAACTGTCGCGAAAAAAGTAGAACCGTGACACAATTTGCCATAGATATAAATGCACTAAACCAAGCCCTCCCTCCTTAACTGGCCTGAATAGGTTGTCCCGTCTCATTGGTTCAAAAGTCGAAGACCACACGAAAGTTGCGAAAGTCCGATGAAAGTGCTGTAAGATCGAATACGATCGAATAGTATTCGCGGCTTCAATATGTTAGGCAATGAAGTTAAGGTATTGGCTTATGCAGATGATGTAGCTTTCTTTTGCTCCGACAAACGAAGTGTTGAGAATGTGGTATCTACAATAAGTAAATTCGGCATTGTATCAGGTGCTCGTTTAAACACATCTAAAAGTTTAGGATTGTGGTTTGGATCTTGGGGTAGTACGGCGGAGAAGTACGCAGGAATAAATTGGACTCGTATTCCACCAAAGTACCTGGGTGTGCCGCTAGATGCGTACAGATTCAGCGCACGTTACTGGAAAGAACATGTTCCTAAGCTTGAACGACAGGCCCAAACTTACGTTCCACATCGCCTTTCCATCTTTGGGAGAGCTGAAGCTTGCAATACATTTGTGGGATGCGGAGTCGGTGAAGGACGGATCCCAACATAAAACAAAACGATGTTTATTAACGTAATAGCAACAGCAGGGAAGCATGCCGATGCTGCGCTTCTGAAGGTTAGAGAAACAAACATGAAACCAAGCTTGGTAGCTTGGGTTATATAGCCAGCAGTGGTGACGTAAGCCTCCGGTGAAACTACGTGGCGTTGTCTTTTATCGGAAGCGTGTTGCAGCAAGTAGTTGTGTCACGACGGGCTAATCAGTGACGAGACGGAGGCTGCGTAGGTCTGTGCGCAGTGGTCGCCACATAACCCCCCCGCGGAGTGCAGAGCCCTCAGGGTCTGTAGAAATCTGGAAGGCGTTCTAAAAGGAGAGAAAGGGCGTGCAAACACGGACACAAGAAAGAGATCAGGACACCACAAACGCCGACTAACAACTAACTAACAACTAACTAACGACTAACTAACTTTTAGAATGAATACGTACCAACTAGCTCAGCTCTCTGTTATTCTGGAAGGCGTACCAGACGTCCAGAGCGTGCCGTGAAAGGAGCGGACTGCGACGTCGGTGGCTGTGGACGGACGCCAGTTGAAAGAGTGGCGCTGCCAGGTTCGTTCGCCGCGATGTACGCGGGCTTGAGTCGGTCCTGTCCTGGTCGGTAACACGGAGTGGCGAACGGGTGCTCAATTTTTTCCTGGGGGTCGGGGCTGAGAGTGGCGTAGAGGAGGGGTGTAGAAACCTAGTGGATTTTACGAGCCGTTACACTGACGGGCGGCGCTGCGGAGAGACTCTTCAGGAGGGCCGAGTGGATCCGCGAAAGAGCGGTCGCACCGGGCGCGCTTGTGTACGTGGGCACTTTCACGGGCTTCTCCGCGGCTGGTGGCGCCGTTGTAGTAGGCGCCTGTGGCTGGTAGTGTATCGTCGCCGACGTCATGGGCGCCGAGACATACACGGGGAGATGTTGCGGCGGCGCCGGATGCAACCCCGTCGTGGTGGTCATGACGGGATGGTGGTGGTCCTGCGCCAATATCTGCGGCTGGGTGAACGTTGGTATCTACACCAGGGACTGGCGCTGGTCTGTCTGGAACGCACCCAGCGTGGGCTGGGCCAGCATGGTCTGCACGTGCAGCATGGCCTGTAGCTGTTGTAGTGTCAGGGGCTGTCCTGGGACTATGGGAAACGAGGGGGGCGGCATCATGCGCGGCGGCGCCAGAATGATGTTGGGCCTTGGCCCCAGATTCTGCGGGATGACCAGGGTTGGGGTGCCAGGTGTGGCCTTGTGCTGGTCCGTCCGGGGAGACTGGGACCGGGTGGTCGCGGTCGGTGCGGGCGTCATCTTGTTTGCGCTGCCGCTTGACAGCCTGAGCAGGATCTGCGGTCGGGACAGTCTGATGTTCGAAACCAACCAGCGTGGTCGGGACAGTCTGAGGTGGCTCGGTTAGGGTGACATCCGTGGTGCCAGCGAAAACGTGACAGGCAGCGCTGGTTTGGGTGTCGCACCCAGGATCAGTAGGCGCTGATGCCGTCATGCTCACCGAGGTGTCCACAGGCGTTGACCACTCTACCAAAGGCTGTTCGTCGGCGATGGCAGGAGTGGCAGGCAAAAGAGTTGGCGGCAGGCGATACTCAGTCGTGGCACGTGACGTGCACTGTGTCGTCCTGTGCGCCGCGTCGAAAGCGGTCTTGCAATGGCTCTGTGGTTACGTGTAGCGCGGCAGGGAGTATGTGACGTGGCGCTGCCGGCTGCGGTGGGGCTAGCACGAACCCTCGAAGTTGGTCGTATGCCTGCGGCCCAGGAGGAGGCACAACGCGTCGCAGAGCAGGAAGAAGCATAGCTACCGTGATGGCGTACTTGTCCTGCTGCGAGACGATGTTACGGAGGGAGAAACCAGCCTCCATCTTGATAAGCCAGATGGCTGGACATTGCGGCCAGAACTCGGGAAACTCCGGCGGCAGCAAGATGCAGTGCGCCGCGGTTTCATCCGGTCGCAGCGCCATCGTGATAGGCGTGTCAGAGGTCGGTTGACTCGGCGTGAAGGTCCCGTGGAATCTTCTGGAAGGTCATTCCAAGGTCCGGGTCATGGCGGTGCGGTTTGTTCGTTTTCCGGGTCACCAGATGTGGGATGCGGAGTCGGTGAAGGACGCATCCCAACATAAAACAAAACGATGTTTATTAACGTAATAGCAGCAGCAGGGCAAGCATGCCGATGCTGCGCTTCTGAAGGTTAGAGAAACAAACATGAAACCAAGCTTGGTAGCTTGGGTTATATAGCCAGCAGTGGTGACGTAAGCCTCCGGTGAAACTGCGTGGCGTTGTCTTTTATCGGAAGCGTGTTGCAGCAAGTAGCTGTGTCACGCCGGGCTAATCAGTGACGAGACGGAGGCTGCGTAGGTCTGTGCGCAGTGGTCGCCACACATTTTTAGCTACAAAGCTATACTACGTATTGTAACTTATTCATTGAGCCATTCCGGTGCTTGAAACTGCGTTGCAAAAAGACCCTATACAGGCGTCATGTCGGGCAGAAACCACATTAACATATTTAATGTAGTGTGGTAGAAGAGTAAAATAACAACCAGGCGTCACACAAACGCGAGTTCTGTAACCGGACGTCACACAATGCGAATTGCGCAACGAGTGGGTCGCTGAATGCTTCCAACCCATTACAAAGGCGTCTGCGATAATTCTTCATCGTCATCAGCCACAGCATCAACAAAGTGCGCATAATGCTTTACAAGTGTTTAGCGAGTGCCACAGTTCTCCGCAGAATGACGAAAAATTGCATAGTGGCTGCTTCCCTACTTCACAAAAATTATGATGATTTATAGCGTAGTGGGTTCCTCGCAAGTGCACTTCTATTGGTTGCCAAGGAAGCCCGTAAGGCTCTCATGATCCATTTCCCCAGGGTCTCAATAAAGTTAATTCTCTCTCTCTCTCTCTCTCGCTCTCCGTTTCCCCGGTTAACGTGTGTTAGCGCGGTGGGACACTTAAATAACGACCGGGCGTCACACAATATGAATTACGTAACTAGCGGGTCGTTTAAAGCTTCCAACCTATTACAAAGGGCTCAGCCATAATGTTTCATTGTCATCAACCGTCGCATCAACAAAATGCACATAATGCCTTACAGATGGTACCTCGCTTCTCCGCAGAATCACGAATAATGTCATGGTAGGTGCTTCCCAACTTCCCAAAAATTATGATTTGTGGCGTAATGGGTACGTTGCTAATGTACTTGTGTTAGTAGCCACAAGAGAGTTTAGAACGTGCTCTAGAAATGCCGCTCTTCCAGCTTTCGCTGTGACTGTGCTACGCTTTCTGCGCAGGCCTGGCGTTTTTTCTCTAGTTGGACATCCATGTCGTGTCTGTGGCTGTATGAGAAGTGCGAACGCTTGGTTTCAGTGCAAGTTTCTGTCTCTGGACTTCGGACATCTGTGTCGTGTCTGTGACTGTGTGTGGTTTAACTCCAACCTCACTGCGCTGAGAATCAACGTAGAAACAACCTAGCATCACCTAGCTAAAGCCTAGCAACGAACTAGAAGCAACCTAGAAACAACCAGATTAGTCTTCAGAATCGTCCAGTTTCGCTGTTTCAAGGCTTACGCGGCTTAGTGCTATGTGCAAGCTTAGTGACGCACGGAAATGCGTCACTAAGCGGAACGCGATCAGATCACTAAGCATAATGAACGCGATCAGATGGCAAAAAAAAAGCAAGAAAAATTTCCGATGACAGGAGTCGAACCCACGACCTCTCGGTCTGCGACGATGACTGGCGGGTGTTTGGCCCACTGCGCTACCGTCAAACACATTAAGGAGGCGGCACGAACGCACCCTTTATCTCTCACACTTTCCTCTCGCAGTGTTTTTGGCTCACGGGGTTTTGTTGCCGTCTGGAAGCGGTAGAGTGCAGTAATGCGTGGCCTCCACAATTAGCTCCGGCAACGCGCCATTGCTACGACCGTCCCATTGGGCGCGTTTCCAATAGGAGCAGTGTAATTTTGTCAACGCTTTGACACACCACGAGGTGGTGGCTTTAGTCCAAGCCTCGCTTATAGCATCCATACATATTGAAATAGCTCGCCGACGCTCGCCTGACTGTCGCACCACGTTCCCCGCCCGCCCTGTTAAAATCACGGCCAGGCTACAAAGGAGACACGACGAGCGTAGTGTTTCCCTTCACTCTAAGGCAAAAGGAAGGGTGTGTGGTTCGTCCTTTTGGAGACTAATCCGGCTGCCACAACCATTAATCCCTTTAAGGACTAACGGCACCGGGTCTAACAGTTAGTCCCCACAATGGACTAACATTTATTCCTCACATTTACACCTTACCGGGCAACTGTTAGTCCCCACAGATCACCTCAATGGACTAACATTTGGTCCTCACATTTACACCTTACCGGGCAACCGTTAGTCCTCGCAGTTGCACCTCGCAAGGACCAACGGTCGGTCGACTCAAACGCTGCATTCGGATGAACTTTTTATCCCAGGGATGATTTTCTACAGTTACTCTCCGCAAGACTTAATACTTTTTTCGCGTGTTTCTTTCCGCGGTGACCAACAAATGCCGCGGAAAAGAACACGCAAAAGAATATTTAGTCATGCGTATGTCAGTGCTTTCGCATTCAATACGACAACGAAAGACAAAAGTGAGACAATGAAACGTTTTATTTTTTCTATACATATGAAGTTTCTGCTTTCTTTCATTGAATTCCCTACAAAATGTCCAATACAGGTTCAGCCGCGTTGTCATATCTCGTACAGTCCTTTTTTGTGAAGCTGCTCCAACGGAAGCGATAGATGGCAGGCGTTGTACGCGCCACGACACACAGCATTCTGCTCGTTGTGGGCAACGGCTGCATCCTGCAAAGCACAAAAATATTGCAAATATTTAGTCACGTGACAGCGAGGGTGAAGACGCACGCACTGTGCAAATACGTGCAAGGTGAACTAAAACACGTCTAAAACATGGCACGCAAATAATTTCACCCCTGCGAAGCACGAAAATATTGCAAATATTCTGCGACACGTCACAGAAGGAGTGAAGACGCACGTACATGACAAATACGTGCAAGGTGAAATCAGAATCAGAAATCGTTTTATTTAGTTATCGAATCAATTACAAAATTTGTGTATACAGAAGCAGGTCCCATAGTCAGAGACTGAATCGGGACCTCCTACAGTAGTGAATATAGAAACAAATAATTGGTGCAGCAAACAGTGGTGCAGAAAACAGGTAATAAAATACATCGCAGGTAAAAAAGAAAAAAGGAGTTCTACTGAAGAAAATCATTAGCAGAAAGTAGCAACAAAAACTGAAATTAGACAACATAAAAAATAGAGGTAATTCAACTCTCCTAAACAGTTTTCAGATAATTACCATGGTGAAAAATGTCAAAAAATAAACTACGAAAAAGAAAACTAAAGAGAGACATCTGATATCAGCAATGTAGGATGATGATGCGATGCTGCGTTAACATTAGGTTGTGAGAAGGCACGAAAGGGAGCGGGAGTAATAGAAGTGACCAAAACTATCCAGATTATGGAATGGATGAGAGGAAAGTTTTCATATCTTTTTTTTTTTTTTGAATATGCCGATTGATTCCGAGGTTTTTATTCCTGAAGGTATAGTATTCCAGAAATAGATTCCATTGAAGTGGGCTGTTTGTTTGCCATAGTTAATATTAACTATAGGTAAGCTAAAATTGTGATTTTGTGCAAACCTTGTCAAGTTTGTATTCTCTAGACTTGATGGAGGGATTATAAACAAAGGAAGCTGATTTCTTATTTGCTTGAAAACTAGTATTCCTAGATTATATTTGAAAGTGTTGTCGATTGTTAGGATGTCGTTGGCATGCAGGAGTGCTTTAGCATCACTGCGATAATGACTGTGGGTAAGTATTCTAATAGAGTGATTTTGCATAGTTTGAAGGGAGACGAGATGACTGCTGTAGGTATTGCCCCAAGATGTGATACAGTAATTAATATGAGAATGAATAAAAGCGTAGTACAATGAAAGTAATGTGGGTTTGGAAAATATATCGCGGGATTTAATTAGAACACGTATGCCGTAAGCCATTTTTTTTTCGCAGGTATGCAACATACGAAAGAAATTTCAAATGACGGTCCAGTTTAATTCCCAAGAAGGTCGCCTCATCATCTGCTTCAATTGCGAATTGATTTAGAAATATTGGCGGGACACAATTATGTTCACGTTGGTGAGAGTGGAAAACACCGAATTTCGTTTTAGTGGGATTTATTTTTAATTTATTATGGATACACCAAGCAGCCAAGCCTGAAAGGTCATCATTTAGTTTCTGTGTCAGAGATTGGAGGCATTTATCAGTGTTAACAATTGTTGTGTCGTCTGCATACAGTAAGCATTCCGAACTGGTAAGGCAAGATGGCAAATCATTTATGTAAATAATGAAAAGAAGTGGGCCGAGAATAGAACGTTGAGGTGCTTCTATATTTGTTACTTTAAGTATAGGTTTATGACCTAACAGACTGACAACTTGGCTTCTATTGAGTAGGTAGTTTTTTATTAATAATAGTGTAGGACCAGTTACGCCTATTGCTTGAAGCTGCATAAAAAGAATGTGGCGGTTGATAGTGTCGAATGCTTAAATAAAAACACACGTCTAAAATATGGCATGTAAATAATTTCACCGTGATGTCACACGTCATCAAAGAAGCATTTCAAGCCACACAGCGCAACAAACACTTCAAGTGCGGCGGCCGCAGCCATCACGCGGAGGCGCCGCCAACCACCGTGCCCCAACGAGCCGGCGAGTTTTTTGCGAGCGGTACAACTCGAGCAAGCCCGTCAGCCGCAACAGCCGCAACAGCCGCAAGCGAAACTCGAGCACAACAGCGCGCGAACGCGAAGCCGACGCCGCGAAAGGCGCCAGGCTGCTAGCGAGCGAGCGAATGGGACGCCGACGATAACGGCGTCCAATTTCCACCAAATTCTTGGAGCGCGCACTAGTACAGTACAGCGAGCGAAAGCGGGGTCGACGCCTCGAACGGCGGCGAACTGCTTACGAGCGAGCGTCGAGGAAGCCGAAGGTCATGGCGACCAATTTCCGCAGAGTTCCGAATCGCAGCTTATGTCGGCTAGCTGAAGCACCCGCCAACCCATGCCGGTGCATTTCAAGCGCGCGGCATACAATCAGCTCGTTGCTACCGCACAGCGTTTCGGACGAGTCGCAAAACAGCCGCGAGGCCTCTGCCTAATATTGCTAATATCGCGAGCTTGCAGCTCATCACCACGGTGAATCATCGGTGAGTGAACATCCGGCCAGGCGACGACAACGGCGGCCAATATCCAGGCGGTCACTAACAGGGTTACCTAATTGGGCTATTAATAGCCAAATTGGGCTACTTTTTGTTCGAGTTGGCGTCGGATTTTTCTCTTTGGCTATGTGGCTATTTTTGGGCTACATTGCTATCGACTAGGCAAGAATTCCAAAAAGCTACAAAATGTAGATAATTTTAGTATCGGGGACCCCAAATGGCTTACGCACACACGCTCTTGCGGTCATTTGTACCTCCAGCTGCTCGAGACCCCCCAGCAGAATACAAAGGAAAGCAGGAGCGTGCGTATGCGAGCGTCTGGGGGTCCCCAGCACTAAAACTCTCTAGTAACTCTAATGCACCTTGTCATCGAAGGACCCCTGGCCGCCGCCATAAGGCCCTTTGGGCTGTTGTTAACATGCATGACCCCCCAGAAATGCAGTACCGAGGCGCGACGTCAGCTTTTGTACTCCACTGCAGAAGCCAAGAAAGGTGGTGATCGTTCTCTCTGTTAATAAGCTCTATACAAAGAACGCCAAGGCTTACATGCGCATGCCGCTAATGCCATCAAAACATTCCAGTGTGTTGAACAATCTCTGCAAGGGCGTAGCCAAGGGGGGGGGGGGGTTGAACCCCCCCCCGAAATTTTTCAATTTTGCTTGCATATATATACATGCACACATACAAACACACGCACGAACATACATAATGTATGGTTGAACCCCCCCCCCCCGAAAAAATTTTCTGGTTACGCCCCTGAATCCCTGCACCTGGAGACGTAGCTCAACAAAGGGTTTCACGTGTCGTCAGTTTGAAACCGTGTTGAGGGCTCACGTTTTCTCTAGACTTTCTTGGCTCCTACTACCGTAAAATGCCGAGCAAGCAGCCCCCCCCCCCCCCCTTCCCCCCACCACACAGTGAAAAATAATAAAATATGTGGAGGGGGCCCTCTTGCTCAGTCCCAGACCAAAATCCAAGATAGCAGCGGAAGTGCCTCTAAGTAGAATGCGCACCTGTGTTTCTTATGAAATGCTTTGTTGAATACGCGTGCATTTACAGTTTTTACTCAATCGGAGGGTGCCCGTCTGACATTTCGCGTGTTATGACAAGAGTGGAATGACGTTCTTCAAGTACCCCAACAATTTGCGACAACCCGGAATGTGGCAATAAACTTTTTTCTAGATTGTGCAGCCATCGCTCAATCATTATGGATTGAATAAAAAAAAATATGCAATACAACGGATTCACGCATACATTTGCTGATTTTGGCTATTTTTGGGCTACTTCAAATTTTCGCATTGGGCTATGTTTGGGCTACCTCGGAGTCCAATTTGGCGGTTTGAGGCTCGCACCATCTGGTAACCCTGGTCACTAAGCACAGGCGAGCTCACGCCCAAGCCGGCCCTCGCGGTACATTTCGTGCGCGCGATATACAACACGATCGAGTCCGTTACCGATAATCGCGATCAGTTTCGCGCACGCGATAGGTACGGCAGAATAAAAAGCGATCACTTACTTGTGAAAGAATCCAGCGCCGATTTGTGCCCCGAGTCAGGTTGAAGTCCGATAGGCCTTGTCTTCTCGGCCGCCATTCCTAGCCGGTGGCGACGCAGTGCCGTGACTGCGCCGGAGATATACAGCGCGGCGTCGCGGCGTGTCGAGAGCAGCTGCAGACTTCGTGGGTGTGGCGAAACGTAAAAGCAGCACGACACACTCATCCACGCATACGTCTGTATCAAAGGCAGCGAGCCGTAGGTCCTAGATCGGCGAACTCCGAGCGCGACTTAACCGGCAACACGCCAGCTCGAACACAAGATGGAAGGCTGACCCGAGCGAGGAGGACGATTAGCTCCCTTGACAACGGTTTGCACACGGAACGTATCCATGCACACGGCCTGCATCTCCCGCGCCGTTCATCCCTTTGCAGACTAACTGAATTGCACACGGCACGCATCCCGCTCCGCTTGCTCCTACGACGGTCTAACCGTTCGTCTGCGCGCCTATTGGGCTCCGTTACTCCTCGTTCGGGTAATTTTGCCTTAGAGTGTTCGCGTTTGACGACGCTTTAAAGGAGTGCATATTGAGTGTTTATTATGCGCTTGCTGAAGCCATCTTTGCGCGGGGTCGAGGCGTGTGTTAACAACTTCAGCAACCGCAAGGGTTCAATCATGATCATGGACGTGAGTCGTCGGGACGGAGATGTGCCACTAGGCGTCAACGTTGGCGCATCCACATTAAGCGGTGGAAACCCAACAGGCATTGCACAAGCTCTCATATCAATGCACTATTAACCATCAACTACTTCTGTTCAGACATGTTTCACTTTCGTGTAATAGCGATTCCTATGAAGGAGGAATCAACCATGTTTTTTTTTTTTTTTGGACACGTCAGCGGCGTGCTTCGACGCGCGTCCATCAAATAGCATGAAGCCCTGTACAATGAACGCACGCCGCCGTGTATCAATCTTATAGACGGATGGATGGATGGATGGATGCTATGAGCGTCCCCTTTATAACGGGGCGGTGATATGTCTGCCACTAGGCTCGAAGAAAAAAAAACTTCCTTGGCCTAATACCTTATCTACATTGATTAAATCTGTTATTATACAGAAAAATATAAATTCACGGTCCATCTCTCTGCCTCTTAAGTCAGAATGACCTTATTTTCCCCATTATTTATTTTTGTACTTTATCTCTACTTTTCTGCCACCAATACTCTAACCGTCTCTTACTTATTTCTATCGCGGACGTGTTCAGCTTTCCATTGTTGTCCCTAAAACCCAAGACTTCATGTAGACTGGTACCCACACGTATATCTGGGTGAATATCGCCACATTCAATCAGTACATGTTCCATCGTTTCCTTAGTTCCCCCGCAGCATGTACATTGTTCTTCTTCGTTACTGAATCTCGCTTTATAACTACGCGTTCTAAGGCAGCCCGACCTTGCTTCAAACAGTAAAGCGCTTCCCCTTGAATTATCATAAAACCTTTCCCTCCTTATTTCGTTTTTTCCCTTTCGGTAGTTACTCAGAGCCGGCTTCTTTTCCATCGCAGTCATCCAATAAGTCCTCTCCGCCTCTCCGACCTTCCGCTTGATGCTCCCTGTTGCCATATCGCCCGCACTGCTAGCCGTATATTTACTGGTATATTTAACGCTTTTTCTATACAAATACCTGAAAACCTTCTCTGGCCATCTTCTCTCACTCATTTTCCTCAGCCTCTCTTCGAATCTCATTTTGCTCTGAGCTTCCCTCACCTCAAAGCCTCTCCATCCCATATCACCCTTTACAGCCTCATTTGTCGTCTTCCCGTGAGCGCACAACGCGAGGCGGCCCACCGTCCTTTGATTTACATCCATTCCTGATTGCACCTCTGGCTTCATGCACACCATTGAGTTCCCAAATGTAAGCCCCAGGACCATCACACCCTTCCACAGCACTCGAATCGCCTCGCACCTATTGTATCCCCATAAAGCTCTGTGCTTCATAATTGCAGCTTTCCTCTTTCCCTTTGCTACCGATGCTTTCTCTTGTACCTCCATATATCTATCCCCCTCATTTACCCATACTCCGAGGTACTTGTACTCGCTTACCCTCGGTATTTTTTGGCCCTCTATTAAGACCGCATGGTCTTCGTGATCATTGAATACCATCAATCCACATTTTGTTGGACTAAATCCTAGTCCTAGAGCCTCACATTCCCTTCCGCATATATCTGCCAGTCGCTGTATATCATCTTGACTGTCCGCAGGTAAGACAATATCAGCATAAAATAGACCTGGAAGTTTCTGCTCAACATGTACAGCATGAATAACAGCGGGGACAAAGGACATCCCTGCCTCAGCCCCTTGCTAATTTCAACGCTGTCCTTGCTACTTATTCCTTCCCATTCTATACAAACTGTATTTTCTCGGTATATTCCCCTCAAAATCTGTATACAGTCGTCACCTATGCCCACTTCTTTCAATATGTCACTAATCCCGATAATCGGGTTGGCAATCGCCGGGCGGATTCTAAGGGCTGGCGTCACGGCCCTCCGAAAACGCACCACGAAAGCGCGGACAATTTAGAGTTGGTCCTTTGGTGCGCTAGCGAACGCCGGTTGTGGTCCAAAGACCGAGTCAGAGCCGAGAGTCGATAACACAAACGAAAACGAGATATATTCTCAGTTAAGGCAATACAAATATCACAAACACGTGCACACTCGGCTGGTACCAGTTACAGCTTCACAATATAACTCAGATGGTGTTTACACAACGGGAGCCAAAGAAACAGATCACACGCTACAAATACAATCGCATGCATTACAACTATTCAAGGACAGTTAAAGTCCCGAACGTACAACGGCGTATCCAGTCCACAATTCTTGGACGGTAATCGAATGCTTCTCTTCTAGGAAACACTCACGCCAGCTCCAGCGTTGATCGTCGTAGCTCAACCGTCGTCGTAACTTGTCACGGCTCACACGGCGTCGTCATCCAATTCTTCCAGATCGACGATCGACTAACCGCACACCATCATAAACACGTCTTCTTTGGCTAACGGAGCCACACTCAGCTTACTTCACCATGTCCGGGCAGACTGACTCACTCCTGTCTCGACTGTCTCACTCTTCACTGACTTCACTGACTTCACTGACTTCACTGACTCCCGACTGGTCGTCGTTGCACGCTTTTATCCCTTCTCCCCCGGTTTCTAGAAGCGTCGGGAGAGTTCTTTGGCGTGCAGTACAGCTGAGACTAGAGAAAGGGCGAGAGCTTTCTCGTAGGTTCGAATCGCTGCGGCATCGCTCGGGGGTTCGCGTTCGCGCGCTGTTGTGCTCGAGTTTCGCTAGCGGCTGTTGCGGCTCACGGGCTTGCTCGAGTTGTACCGCTCGCAAAAAACTCGCCGGCTCGTTGGGGCACGGTGGTTGGCGGCGCCTCGGCGTGATGGCTGCGGCCGCCGCACTTGAAGTGTTTGTTGCGCTGTGTGGCTTGAAATGCTTCTTTGATGACGTGTGACATCACGGTGAAATTATTTACATGCCATATTTTAGACGTGTGTTTTTATTTAAGCATTCGACACTATCAACCGCCACATTCTTTTTATGCAGCTTCAAGCAATAGGCGTAACTGGTCCTGCACTATTATTAATAAAAGACTACCTACTCAATAGACGCGAAGTTGTCAGTCTGTTAGGTCATAAACCTATACTTAAAGTAACAAATATCGGAGCACCTCAAGGTTCTATTCTCGGCCCACTTCTTTTCATTATTTACATAAATGATTTGCCATCTTGCCTTACCAGTTCAGAATGCTTACTGTATGCAGACGACACAACAATTGTTAACACTGATAAATGCCTCCAATCTCTGACACAGAAACTAAATGATGACCTTTCAGGCTTGGCTGCTTGGTGTATCCATAATAAATTACAAATAAATCCCACTAAAACGAAATTCGGTGTTTTCCACTCTCACCAACGTGAACATAATTATGTCCCGCCAATATTTCTGAATCAATTCGCAATTGAAGCAGACGATGAGGCGACCTTCTTGGGAATTAAACTGGACCGTCATTTGAATTTTCATTCGTATGTTGCATACCTGCGAAAAAAAATGGCTTACGGCATACGTGTTCTAATTAAATCCCGCGATATATTTTCCAAACCCACATTACTTTCATTGTACTATACGCTTTTATTCATTCTCATATTAATTACTGTATCACATCTTGGGGCAACACCTACAGCAGTCATCTCGTCTCCCTTCAAACTATGCAAAATCACTCTATTAGAATACTTACCCACAGTCATTATCGCAGTGATGCTAAAGCACTCCTGCATGCCAACAACATCCTAACAATCGACAACACTTTCAAATATAATCTAGGAATACTAGTTTTCAAGCAAATAAGAAATCAGCTTCCTTTGTTTATAATCCCTCCATCAAGTCTAGAGAATACAAACTTGACAAGGTTTGCACAAAATCACAATTTTAGCTTACCTATAGTTAATATTAACTATGGCAAACAAACAGCCCACTTCAATGGAATCTATTTCTGGAATACTATACCTTCAGGAATAAAAACCTCGGAATCAATCGGCATATTCAAAAAAAAAAAAAGATATGAAAACTTTCCTCTCATCCATTCCATAATCTGGATAGTTTTGGTCACTTCTATTACTCCCGCTCCCTTTCGTGCCTTCTCACAACCTAATGTTAACGCAGCATCGCATCATCATCCTACATTGCTGATATCAGATGTCTCTCTTTAGTTTTCTTTTTCGTAGTTTATTTTTTGACATTTTTCACCATGGTAATTATCTGAAAACTGTTTAGGAGAGTTGAATTACCTCTATTTTTTATGTTGTCTAATTTCAGTTTTTGTTGCTACTTTCTGCTAATGATTTTCTTCAGTAGAACTCCTTTTTTCTTTTTTACCTGCGATGTATTTTATTACCTGTTTTCTGCACCACTGTTTGCTGCACCAATTATTTGTTTCTATATTCACTACTGTAGGAGGTCCCGATTCAGTCTCTGACTATGGGACCTGCTTCTGTATACACAAATTTTGTAATTGATTCCATAACTAAATAAAACGATTTCTGATTCTGATTTCACCTTGCACGTATTTGTCATGTACGTGCGTCTTCATTCCTTCTGTGACGTGTCGCAGAATATTTGCAATATTTTCGTGCTTCGCAGGGGTGAAATTATTTGCGTGCCATGTTTTAGACGTGTTTTAGTTCACCTTGCACGTATTTGCACAGTGCGTGCGTCTTCACCCTCGATGTCACGTGACTAAATATTTGCAATATTTTTGTGCTTTGCAGGATGCAGCCGTTGCCCACAACGAGCAGAATGCTGTGTGTCGTGGCGCGTACAACGCCTGCCATCTATCGCTTCCGTTGGAGCAGCTTCACAAAAAAGGACTGTACGAGATATGACAACGCGGCTGAACCTGTATTGGACATTTTGTAGGGAATTCAATGAAAGAAAGCCGAAACTTCATATGTATAGAAAAAATAAAACGTTTCATTGTCTCACTTTTGTCTTTCGTTGTCGCATTGAATGCGAAAGCACTGACATACGCATGACTAAATATTCTTTTGCGTGTTCTTTTCCGCGGCATTTGTTGGTCACCGCGGAAAGAAACACGCGAAAAAAGTATTAAGTCTTGCGGAGAGTAACTGTAGAAAATCATCCCTGGGATAAAAAGTTCATCCGAATGCAGCGTTTGAGTCGACCGACCGTTGGTCCTTGCGAGGTGCAACTGCGAGGACTAACGGTTGCCCGGTAAGGTGTAAATGTGAGGACCAAATGTTAGTCCATTGAGGTGATCTGTGGGGACTAACAGTTGCCCGGTAAGGTGTAAATGTGAGAAGTAAATGTTAGTCCATTGTGGGGACTAACTGTTAGACCCGGTGCCGTTAGTCCTTAAAGGGATTAATGGTTGTGGCAGCCCCATTAGTCCCCAAAAGGACGAACCAGACACCCTTCCTTTTGCCTTAGAGTGAAGGGAAACACTACGCTCGTCGTGTCTCTTTTGTAGCCTGGCCGTGATTTTAACAGGGCGGACGGGGAACGTGGTGCGACAGTCAGGTGAGCGTCGGCGAGCTATTTCAATATGTATGGATGCTATAAGCGAGGCTTGGACTGAAGCCACCACCTCGTGGTGTGTCAAAGCGTTGACAAAATTACACTGCTCCTATTGGAAACGCGCCCAATGGGACGGTCGTAGCAATGGCGCGTTGCCGGAGCTAATTGTGGAGGCCACGCATTACTGCACTCTACCGCTTCCAGACGGCAACAACACCCCGTGAGCCAAAAACACTGCGAGAGGAAAGTGTGAGAGATAAAGGGTGCGTTCGTGCCGCCTCCTTAATGTGTTTGACGGTAGCGCAGTGGGCCAAACACCCGCCAGTCATCGTCGCAGACCGAGAGGCCGTGGGTTCGACTCCTGTCATCGGAAATTTTTCTTGCTTTTTTTTTGCCATCTGATCGCGTTCATTATGCTTAGTGATCTGATCGCGTTCCGCTTAGTGACGCATTTCCGTGCGTCACTAAGCTTGCACATAGCACTAAGCCGCGTAAGCCTTGAAACAGCGAAACTGGACGATTCTGAAGACTAATCTGGTTGTTTCTAGGTTGCTTCTAGTTCGTTGCTAGGCTTTAGCTAGGTGATGCTAGGTTGTTTCTACGTTGATTCTCAGCGCAGTGAGGTTGGAGTTAAACCACACACAGTCACAGACACGACACAGACGTCCGAAGTCCAGAGACAGAAACTTGCACCATAGTCCCTCAATACTTTTTACTGGTCACGAAACTTCCCCGTCACTCTATGGGAGAGCTTTGTGCGCCGCCAACTTTGAGCGCGGGGCGGCGCCGCCAGTGTTAGGGGGCCACCCGCTGCACTCGTCGAAGCAGTCAGTGAGGCGACGGCGTGGTGTGTTTGCTTTTGTGTGTCGTGCTCTATCGCTTGTGTGCGGTGCTTTCTGTGCGTCTTATCGTATTCAGACGTGACGAATACTTAGCGGCAACGTGACGAACGATGCAGAAGACGTGCTGCGTGCCGCACGGTCGCTCCGGCGAACAAGGCGCTCGTCAAGGCCAGCGCGGCGACGGCGTGCTGTGTTCGCTTTGTTTGCGTAGTTTTATCGCGTGTGTGCGGTGCTGTGTGTGCCTGTGACCATTTTCGCATGCGACAAATAGTTAGCGGCAGCTTCACGAACGATGACCAAGACATGCTGTGTGCCGCACTGTCGCTCCGGCTATAGGAACCGCTGAAAAAGTATCGTTGTTTGTGTTCCCCAGCGACCCCGAAAGCCGCGAGCAGTGGAGGCGGGCGATACCACGTAAAGAAACGGGCGCATTCTCGTTCAGTTCACCAAACGTTCGAGCATGCGAAAAACATTTCTATAACGAGGACATTATTCGCGAAGACGAATGCGTTATAGAAGAGGTTGCCGCGCGAAAGAGTGAAGCTGAGGGCCGGCGCTTTACCTCGATTATTTGAATGTCTCCCGGCTTACTTGGCCAAAAAGAAGCCAGCATCTCGGCAGTTGCCTCACAGGCGGCCTGTCAAGCGTCGTCAGGAGTCTTCGGAGGATTCCAGTGGGGAAAATGCTGTGCAGAGGATCCGCGTGGACGTCTCCGAGGAATTGGATGCAGTAAATCATGGTAAATATTGCAGTTTTACGCGGCTTGCTCTTCTGTGTTCCTCGGCACGCTGATTATAACGCAAGTTGAGCAAACGTGATCGATTTCGTAAACCTTTGTGTTTTTCCCCTTGTTCTGCAGAAAGTATGCCGACAGTAAACAAGGCTGAGGACAAAGCTTGCAAAACAGAGGAGGCTGTGTGCAGCGCTTCGGAACAGTTGTTTGTGCTGCTAAGTTCTTCACTGTTTGCCTTCAGTTTCTGCTTTCAAAATAAAATGATTATAGCCAGCAATTTATTGTTTGTTATGAATATATAGAATAGATGAAGCCCACTGGCTTTCACCTTTTAATAAGGTGCTAAAAGGATTGAATATTTCCTCTAGATCAAACAGCTGCACAAGACCCTTGTTCAACTTTCGTCCAAGAGAAAGAAGCTGCTGTAGAGCATGGCTGGGAAAATACATTATACAGTCGCTTGGCACTTCGCAGAGTGCAAGGGTCCTTAGCCATTTTGCAAGAAAGAAAAAAAAAGAAACTACGCCATGTGGCTCTGCAATGTGCCTGTAAATCTAAGTACACATGTTTTTGCGCTTCATCTCCCTGGAATGCGAGCGCTTCAACAAGCATGTTTAGCAGCACACCTTAGCTGCTTAGCCACCGAGGCTGGTAAAAGCGTTATCAGAGTTTTTTCTCGTATTATTACAATATTGTTGTGATATTCACTTCAGAGTTTTGTACGTGCAGTCTGCCCGAGACAGAACTTAGCGACGCATGGGCCGTCTACAATTTTTTTCTCTAACATGGTATTTCCTACGCCGAGCGTCGGTGGCGCACCAGTAACGTTCGACTCGGTCATGTATATTCAGAGGAATTTAAGCTAAGTCTTTTTTCAAAGCATGGATAAATCGCCGGGAGCAAGTATCATCGCGTAAGTTGCGCGCGTCAGTACGTTTTTTGGTGAAGATACGGGATTCACGCCCGTCGTACGTACGGCTGTGTTGGTGGCGGTTCTTCCGCTGACGTCGGCTACAGCCTCGTGGAAAATAAAAAGCGTCAAATAGGCATGACCGAGCAGTCTTTGCTAAATCAGCGTGCAGGGCGTGGCTGCACGCCGATTTCGCCGCGATCGAAAGGAACACTGCCGCAACCGAACAGACATTTATGGCCGCTACGCGCAGATACGAGTACGCTGCCTATACGCGATGGGTGAGCAGTATATAAAAAAGCCACGGAAATATGTCCGTGAAGCCACCAGAGCGAGTCGCCGCCGCGGAAACCTCTTGACGCATCAAAAAACCGTTTAAGCGGCCGCGTTGAAAGCCCCCTTGTCTGCACTAACGCCCCTGGCGGGAGACTATGTCCCTATACCAAACTTGGCCCGAAGTTTCGTGACCATAAAAAAGTATTGAGGGACTATGCTTGCACTGAAACCAAGCGTTCGCACTTCTCATACAGCCACAGACACGACATGGATGTCCAACTAGAGAAAAAAACGCCAGGCCTGCGCAGAAAGCGTAGCACAGTCACAGCGAAAGCTGGAAGAGCGGCATTTCTAGAGCACGTTCTAAACTCTCTTGTGGCTACTAACACAAGTACATTAGCAACGTACCCATTACGCCACAAATCATAATTTTTGGGAAGTTGAGAAGCACCTACCACGACATTATTCGTGATTCTCCGGTGAAGCGAGGTACCATCTGTAAGGCATTATGTGCATTTTGTTGATGCGACGGTTGATGACAATGAAGCATTATGGCTGAGCCCTTTGTAATAGGTTGGAAGCTTTAAACGACCCGCTAGTTACGTAATTCATATTGTGTGACGCCCGGTCGTTATTTAACTGTCCCACCGCGCTAACACACGTTAACCGGGGAAACGGAGAGCGAGAGAGAGAGAGAGAGATTTAACTTTATTGAGACCCTGAGGAAATGGATCATGAGAGCCTTATGGGCTTCCTTGGCAACCAATAGAAGTGCACTTGCGAGGAACCCACTACGCTATAAATCATCATAATTTTTGTGAAGTAGGGAAGCAGCCACTATGCAATTTTTCGTCATTCTGCGGAGAACTGTGGCACTCGCTAAACACATGTAAAGCATTATGCGCACTTTGTTGATGCTGTGGCTGATGACGACGAAGAATTATCGCAGAGGCCTTTGTAATGGGTTGGAAGCATTCAACGACCCACTCGTTGCGCAATTCGCATTGTGTGACGTCCGGTTACAGAACTCGCGTTTGTGTGACGCCTGGTTGTTATTTTACTCTTCTACCACACTACATTACATATGTTAATGTGGTTTCTTCCCGACATGAAGCCTGTATAGGGTCTTTTTGCAACGCAGTTTCAAGCACCGGCATGGCTCAATGAATAAGTTACAATACGTAGTATAGCTTTGTAGCTAAAAATGTATTGCAAGCTTCAGCTCTCCCAAAGATGGAAAGGCGATGTGGAACGTAAATTCGGCCTGTCGTTCAAGCTTAGGAACACGTTCTTTCCAGTAACGTGCGCTGAATCTGTACGCATCTAGCGGCACACCCAGGTACTTTGCTGGAATACGAGTCCAATTAATTCCTGCGTACTTCTCCGCCGTACTACCCCAAGATCCAAACCACAATCCTAAACTTTTAGATGTGTTTAAACGAGCACCTGATACAATGCCGAATTTACTTATTGTAGATACCACATTCTCAGCACTTCGTTTGTTGGAGCAAAAGAAAGCTACATCATCTGCATAAGCCAATACCTTAATTTCATTGCCTAACATATTGAAGCCGCGAATACTATTCGATCGTATTCGATCTTACATACAGCGCTTTCATCGGACTTTCGCAACTTTCGTGTGGTCTTCGACTTTTGAACCAATGAGACGGGACAACCTATTCAGGCCAGTTAAGGAGGGAGGGCTTGGTTTAGTGCATTTATATCTATGGCAAATTGTGTCACGGTTCTACTTTTTTCGCGACAGTTCCCATCCCATTATTCGATCATTCTTGCAGATTGTGTTTGTTATTGCCTTACCTGACTTGATTGTTTCTTCAGATTTCTCTGTACGCCCGTGTTTGTGGAGATTTATGCAGGAAGTTTTCATCGCTGTTCGGTTTCTCAAGGTCCGGTTTTCCATAGAATACTTATACACAGTATCACGCAAGAGACACAAGGATTTGTTATCCATGCTTTTTCCCCCTCTACTTTACCGCTCATTATATTCTGATCTTCCAGGACATGATGTACTAAAACAAGTTCAGAAAATGTATCTTTCTCCTGATACAAAAACCTTCTTTTACAAACTCTATACTGATACACTGCCAGTGAAATCATGGTTGCAGAGGAAAGGTATTTTTGTTTGTTCAGTTAACTGTCGTCTCTGCGATGTACCAGAGACAGTAGAACACTTTCAATAGCTGCAAAGATGCCATTCTGTTTTGGGACACTATTCAACGAACTGTTAAACAATATTTTAACATTTATGGAGTAGCCGAGGCAATATGGACCTCAACCTCTCCACAGCAAAACAGTTAGAACAGAATATTTTAACATTAATTCACATACTATACGTTACCTTCTCCCAACGCCTCTTGATGAAGTGCCCTTTGACATGTTTTTCCTTAAGGGACTGCACAGTCTGTGGAAAACGCGCATGCAAGACCGTAATGCAGAACTAACCACTGCTTCAAGTATGCATTTCATGCGTATGGCTCTCCATCTAAACGACATTTACGAAGAACTTGACGTCAGACCAGACTGGCACCCCATATTGATGAGGTGTTCATCCTTACCAGCCTCCCTGTGTGACAAGCTTTGAAGAACTTTTCCTGTTCTTCTGGACAAGCACAGTATATATGCATGGAAGCCTTTGAATGGTTGTGCAGTGCTTGTGCGATTATTGTCGCCAAGTAAATGCATCAGTATACGTCATAGCGTTTGTGCTAATTTCAAATACGGATTATAATAATGTCACGTGGTCGTGACGTCGACGAAGACAACAGTCAGCACGTCTGAGATGAAACTGTTTATTTGGCCGAACTTGTGGCCGAGAAACTGAGAACTAGAACTACAGCAATACACGCTGTACAATGATAGCGGCGAACAGGGCGTCGTCCGTCGATCAACTGACAAGCGGTCAAGCGCGTCGGCTTTTATACAGGCGCTATGGAACTTTCCAGCAATATCGCTGGTGGCGGCGTTATCTCTCGACAAAGCTGGAACATTCGCGTGCGGCGCGCAATCTTAACAAAACGATCTACTAAAATCGTGAAGCTTCTCGAACACTGCTTCGCGGCCAGCGTCGAGCGTTGATAACCGTCCTTGCTGGTCAAACTCGAACACATCAAAATAAAAGAAGAAGCGGGCGTGGCATTGCCCCCCTCTGAAAAAGCATCGTCCCGATGCTTGCAACAGAACATGGAAAGGAAAAAAAAAAACAAGTGCATACACAAATAAATTACAAAAGGAAAAGGTAGAGTCCCCTGGTTCGCTAACGCGCAAAAAACGGCTTAAGGCGCACGACATGGACGACTTCAGGTCGTGCGCGGCGTCGCTGGGAGTTCGTAATGCCGTCCGGGACGACCTCGTAGTCAAGAGCGCCGTGACGTCGGAGCACCTTGTATGGGTCGAAGTATCGCCGAAGAAGTTTTTCACTGAGCCCACGTCGGCGTATCGGCGTCCAGACCCACACACGGTCACTGGGTTGGTACTCCATGTGGCGTCGACGAAGACAACAGTCAGCACGTCTGAGATGAAACTGTTTATTTGGCCGAACTTGTGGCCGAGAAACTGAGAACTAGAACTACAGCAATACACGCTGTACAATGATAGCGGCGAACAGGGCGTCGTCCGTCGATCAACTGACAAGCGGTCAAGCGCGTCGGCTTTTATACAGGCGCTATGGAACTTTCCAGCAATATCGCTGGTGGCGGCGTTATCTCTCGACAAAGCTGGAACATTCGCGTGCGGCGCGCAATCTTAACAAAACGATCTACTAAAATCGTGAAGCTTCTCGAACACTGCTTTGCGGCCAGCGTCGAGCGTTGATAACCGTCCTTGCTGGTCAAACTCGAACACATCAAAATAAAAGAAGAAGCGGGCGTGGCAATAAATACCATGAAAAGAAAAAAAAAAGCACCGGTATCGCTCTGAGGCAGAACACTGGGCTCCCACGCAGAGGGCCCAGGTTCGAACTTCGTTCCATCCTGGAAATTTTTTCTTACTTCTTTTTTTTCTCATTTCGTGCGATAGTGGTTATGGACACCGGCGGCGGCGGCGCCGGACAACTACGGCGCCAAAAACGGCCGTTGAAATGATCTCATAACAGCTTTCGCTGTAAAACTCGCGCTAAAACCAAGCGTTCTCACCTCTCATAGATCTACAGGCACGTCGGCGTTGGCCCCCCACGGTGGTCTAGTGGTTATGGCACTCGACCGCTGACCCGAAGGTCGCGGGATCGAATCCCGGCCGCCGCGGCTGCATTTTCGATGGAGGCGAAAATGTGTGAGGCCGTGTACTTAGATTTAAGTGCACGTTAAAGAACCCCAGGTGGCCGAAATTTCCAAAGCCCTCCACTACTGCGTCTCTCATAATCATATGGTGGTTTTGGGACGTTAAACCCCAGATATTATTATTGCGACGTCGTTGGCGTAGGCCTTCCATCGCTTCGCGGTCTTCTCGTAGCCGCCGTTGCCTCTCCCGTTCCCTAGTGTTGGGCTAACTGTTGCCTTCTTCCTTCTTAGTGGACTAGTGGTGAGTAGTAGAATTTACCCTTCATGTGCAGTGGCCGTCTGGCCCACAAAAAACAAAAAACATGCATATCTACGAAGTGAATGATGATGAGTGGGCGAATCACTGGGGTCGTTCGCTAACCGTGAATCTCCAGTTTGTCGTTTTTGCCGTTTTGCCACCGCTTCCTGCGCCCTCGCCTCCGGAGTATACTTGTCGTCGGCGTTCCCGTTGAGCCGCCGCATGCCGCGCCTTACGTGCGTTTTCATCTAAAGAGAATGTGTGGTCTGGAACGCGCTTTCCGCAGCGTCCTCTCGTGTATTATCACTCCAGCGTGCATTGTGCTGTCATATGAGTGATTGTTGAGCGCTAAAGTCGGTATTTTTATGGTGTTTTGACCTTTTTATTTTGTGGCAAAAAGAGAATGTGTGGTATGGTCCTAAGGTCCACAATGTGTACGTTGAAGTTGCCGACTAGTATAAAGGGTTTGTGCTTGTAGGTGTTTTATATTGTTCTGTCACAATTACGATTGTTGTTTGTCTATTGTGAACTTTTTCTTGATTCACATACACACATATGTTTCGACTATAGCAACGGTTTTCTAACCACCATGCACGCACGGAACAAGAATTCTTGAGGAGGCGGAACTGTGCTCGCTCAGGTGTCCTAACAATGTCACGGAATCGGGCACAGCACTGACGCGCCCTCTGTCGTGAGAGTACGCTAGCGGAGGGGAAAAAACGCACGCGTCGCGCTCTCCGACCCCAAGCAACGCTGGCCGACTGCCGACGTTTGGCTGATCACTGGCAAATAGCCGGCAGCCGACTTCACTGGCCACCAGGCATCCGAAAAGGGTCGGCCGGAGGTGCGCTGCCAGCTACGTCGGCACTAGATCTGCTGCACGATTCGCGCCACCGTCGGTGGCCAAGTAAGTGAACGCCGAGCGCGCCAAACGCTTGTCGGCACTAGGTCGGCTGCACGATTCGCACCACCGTTGGTGGCCGAGTGAACGCCGAGCGCGCCAAACGCTTGTCTGGGCGACAAGTCGGCAACACGTCGTGCCGGCCTTGGTTGCCGGCAGAGAATTCGAACAGCGTGTATTATTTTAGGGCAGCATAAAATACACTGCAGGAAGTGTAAACAACTCCTACAGTGTGATTTTTTTAAACATTACAAAGATCACCTGTGACACACAACATACTTGTGGTCCTTGAGCTGATTACACCAAGTGATAGAGATTATTTATGCGAACAATCCAAATACATTATTGACCAAATAACAAAAATAATAGTGAGCCATTACATTCGTGCATGGTTTCTCCAAGCGTGCGTATCTAGATTTTTTCGAGACCATCATTCGCCAAGTGTGCGACAGTATTTATATACATGGGCGTTAAACTAGGCTTTTGTCGTTGTTCGATGCTTAAAACGGATTCTTACAAAAAAAAAAAAAACGTGACAGAAGCAAACAGTGAATTTCTACCTCAAATTTGATGGCATAAATATTAAATCGTAAGATTTCATTCCAATTATTGCAAACTCAGTGGCTACAGTTAGTCAGTTGCAGTAGGTAAGGCAGTGTAATTTGAAGGTCATAAATGAACTTTATTTAGATAGGCGATTATTTATTTTGCTTTTTCATGCAAGTAATGTCACCCGCTTGCATTAAACCGAGCTCACATAATACATTTATGTCATTTCTGAACTAAAACGGCCATTAAAAACCATTCTGTATAACTTAAAAGAAGCATCGTCTGTATACAGACAACATGAAGCATGAAAATTTTTGCGTGCTGCCCGGGCAGCGCTGCACCCAAACAGCCTGTGGATAGAGAGACGCAATGTTTTGTTCTAACAGCTAGTCCTTTATTATGTAATTTGCGCAATGGAATGAGTAAACGTTCTCATCTTTCGCTGACGGATAAGTCAGGCAAACGGAAATACCATATATGCTATGTGAAAAAAACTCATCAAAAGGCGTGGCCGCAATGTAAGATTTTAGTACCAATACACGAATAATATATAAACAAGAAATATTCTTTCAAGATTGTTAGAACGAACACACAGCAGTGGCAATCCACTGAAGACTCGTGCTGTGGAAAATAAAACGCAGAAGGTGGAAAAGTGCGGGAAAGAGCCAAGAGGAACCGCGCGCTGCTCTACAGTGTAGCTAGGGAGCGTGGAGTGAAAAACACACTTAAAAAAAGAAGCAAAATAACATGCGCTACTGCGGCCCGCGCCCCGGAAGCTCCCGGTGGGGAGAGGGAAACTTCTTTTTTTCCGCTGTTCTCCGGTTTTCTTTCTCAGCGTTTTCTAGCGCCGCAAGGGCAGAATGGTGGAGCCGCCTCCTCTTTCGAAGAAGCCGCACATCTGCAGGCACGCAAAGCCGCCAAGAAAATGGGACACATGTCCGAAACAGCACCACTAAAGACTTGCGTTTGTCAAAATTTACGCGTGTACGTCTAGGTAGTAACAAGTTTCAATTAAGTTAACGCGAATTTATCTTTTTCTTTAATGTGCAATGTAGTTACACCTTTATCTCTTACAGATAATAAGCTCATATTCCTCGATATGCCTATTTCAAAAGTTTCTGTTATCCCATCACTTTGTCAGAGGTCGCCTTGCATATGTTCGTGACATTCATCATTTTAGCACAGCATTTCAAATGAAAATGTGAACCCCTGTTTTTAATAAAAGACAAAGCAGGTACACCGTAACCTACATTATAAAGAAGTTAAAATAATCCCAACGATGCACTGCCTCAAGATACGCAATAATGCCAGTCAGAAATCGCATGGTGATCATTTTATACGTCTTGAAAATACTAAACAAAAAGATAAGCAAGCGAATATGATGCATGGAAATGCATGAGAAACATTCCGCGGATTTGTCTGATCTTCTGACTCATACGTATAAAAGAATCGCATAACGGAGCATTTGCGGCGGGTAACGCGCAACGCGCAACGCGCACTGCTGTTCTGTTGGAATGTTAAAATGTTTACTAGTTCCGTTATTTCACATAATGATAATTATCAATGGGAGCAACACGTGCTTAAAACTGGACGCTGTAGCTTTATATTTCTATGATTCTATGGACGCTGTAGCTTTATATTTCAAGACGCGTTAGACAAATGCATAGCTACACTCTAAGCCAAAAGAGAGCAACGGGGGTATAGGGGTTCCTCCTTTGAGGGAGTAAGTGCGTTGCCACTCCCATTACTCTCCGAAAAGGAGCAACGGCAAGGGGATGAACCGTTGCTCTCCTTTCAGTTGCTCCTTGAGGGGATGAACGGTTAGTCCGCCCAGTCGCTCCTTGAGGACAAACTGTTACTCCTTCCTGATGCTCCTCAAAGGAGCAACAGATGCTCCTTCCCGTTACTCCTTAGTTTCTACTTGGGTAAAAAAAATCGTTTTTTATTTACTTCTAGAGCATATTGAGGTTTATACATACATTTGTTTGGATGTACAAACGACATACAGACATCTCATTCAGAAATAAATTTCAGAAAATTTGCAACAAACACACAGGATTCGAACTCGCGACCACTCAACCGCCATGCGCGTACGCTAGCCACTACGCCACCACACGCTACGGCGCCGTCTGAAAGGAAACGGGGTTATGTAGGTACCGACGGGTCGTTGCGCATTCTGACACGTTAGTGAAATGAGCATAGGCGTGCAGAACCAGTGGTGATGTTCGAAAGAGAATAGAAAGTAACAATGTAAACATCTGAAAACGTCAAGGTAATGAGTCTCTCGCGAAAACACAGGCTTTGCCAGTGCTTCCCTTTGCGCTAGCTAAAAGGCCAGTAATTTCTTTTTTTTTTTGCCCGGAGGTGTGTTTTCTTCTTCTTTATTATGATTATTCTTATTATTATCAGTATAAATATAATAATAATAATATTTTTTTTTTGCGGAAGAGTCTCCTTCCCTTTGAAAAGACAACACCGCCCGAGCTCATAACGTGCGTTTGCTCTGAGATTAAACACAAAGTCAAACTACCGGGACCGATTGCGATAGCTGCCCTCCCGCCAAAATCAGCCAGTGACAAGGTAGAGATGACGGGGGGGGGGGGGGAGGCAGCGGCGTTAGTTCGCTGTCAGTCTTTCTGCGCATCGCGATATAAGTGTGTGTTGCGTGATCTCTGCTGCAACCATGGGGTCGGTGCTTTTGCTGCTTTGTAGTGGAGACTGCCATTCAGCATAAAACCGCAAACGTAAAGTCTATCAACTGTGTACTTCTCTCAACTGCTTGTTTGTTGTGAAGTATACACGGAGTCTCGCGAAGCTTCGCATTTTACTGTCACATTCTCAAGCTATATATTTATGCCAAATGTTATACGCAAACACGTCACTTAACTTGCGACGACAGCAGCTTCAGGTGCTGGCGTTCAATGCAAACATGCCTTTTATTAGGAGCTTTTAGCTTGTATTAGGGGCTTTTAGCTTTACGTTACCGTGTTACGAGTTGCCGAAAGGAATCTGCGCAAGCGCGGGCCTTTACGGAACGTGGATTACTCGCCGGATTGGCTTTACGTTTACGGCCCTATCTCGCAAATCCACCGTCGTTCACGGCTACTCGCGATACCCGCTTTGCCGAGGCTCCAGCCGCCGATTAAAAATAAGCCGAAGTGCGAGCGCCAATTGCGATCGCACTTGTTTCAGCGGCTAAAGTCACTGAGTGACCTAGAACTAGAAATAGAATACCGAAGCCGTAAGAACGTGAGAAGCCTTGACATAAATACCCGACAGGCTGGATAGGTGATGCCATCTAGCGGGAACAAGATGAACCAGGCAAGCAAAAAATTGTTATTGCAGAAACATCGTGCGTTCTACTTCTCTACTTCTGGTGTAGAAGCCTTGCCGCGACATAATTACAAATAAGTTACCTTTTCAATCATTTTTTTCCTGAAAAACACTATATAGGCGAAAACAAACGTGTCTATGACATTATGGTTGCACGAAGTGTCACAAGATGGCAACACTATCGTCACCCCTTTGCGCATGCCGGGATACTGTACACGCTAAAAACCTCTCGTGATTTTGCCGCAGCGGTGATACAATCTTATCTAAATTAAATATAATTTAAATGCCGTTTTTATCACCACCTCATGATTTATTCAAACGTAAAGGTATCCGTTTACGTACGTGCGTAAACGTTTACGTACGGAGAGCTAAAACTTTTCTAAAACATGGGTTCCGGTAACACGGTAACGTTAAAAAGTATGCGTACAAGCTAAATGTCCCTATTAGCGGGCGTATCTCTCTGTTCAGTTTACAAAAAGTAGTTTCCTTACGCCAGCCCGCAAGAAAATGTGGCCCATGCATCGACCGATACAGGGTGCGTCCTGCAGGAGAGCAACGGTTGCGCGCCGAGTGCAACCGTTGCTCTCCTGCAGGACGAACCGTTGACGTTCGTCCTTCTGTTGCTCTCTTCCAACCTAACACTAAACGCTTACTCCCCCAACTTGAGACATGTCAGCCATCTTGTTCCAGTTGGTCTTTTTGGGGAGTAACTGTTGGTCTTTAGGACTAAAACCCGCCGTTACTCCCATTTTTTCCATTTTTGGCTTAGAGTGTAGTGCCTCGCGGTAATCTGCCGTCGTCGGTGCCTCGCATGCAAAACGAAAAACAAGTAATAAAATTACATTGCTAATAGTAGACGCTTCACGTGCCGCTGACGATATGTGTGGCTGACTGTATAGAGGCCGCGCAACGTAAGCGTACCGCACGTTTCTACACATATGAGAACTTAATTATCAAGTCCCTTGCTGACGCACCACATGGGACCAGGTGCACTGCTCGACACCGTTAGATTGATTTATATATTTGTCCAGCCTTACATCGGCTGCATAGAGTGATGAGGATTTGTCAGCAGAGGTCATCAATCTAACGCCGTTGTTATCGAAAGCAGAGCAAAATAACGCGACGTGGTGAAAAGTATTCGTCTCTGATCCAGTGACAAGTTGAACACTGGTCAATTTTACTTTGAAGTTCAACATTTAGGTTTCGAGCTAACAAGCGCGAGCGCGTTTGGGCAGTATGTTGAAGAATAAGTCATGTAGTGTAGCTACAAACGCGATGACGGCCTTTGGTCAAACAAGGAAAACAGCAATGACCGTCAACCACAGACGTAAGGGAAACTTCCGGCTAAGGGATAACATCGAGTTTTGCTCTGAACTGACTGAAGTTAAGCTATTAATCGGATGCTGACTAGACATGCGATGGCCATAATGATGAGCGCATGCATTGACATCAATATGGAAGTTGGAGTTCTTCGGCGTTGTGAAGAATTATTCGATCGGAGAATATCGTTAAAATATTTTTATAACCTTGAGAAATCGCAAGATTTGAACACTCTGGAGATCAATGTATTTGCCACCAGGAAGTACATAACGGATAAGAAAGTGCAATCACGCGAATTTATGTTTAATGTGGCTTTACAATGGTCCATTGTGCCGCGGTATAGAATTGACTGAAATAGTTCGCAAATGGCACGTTGATTGTAACCGACCATATACATTACACCATCTATTAATAATAAACTTTATTGAAAATGAATTAAATCATTCTTTCTCCCATCGGAAAGGTTTTGGCTGCTTTATAGCGAGACCAAAAAATATTAATTTCGTCACACGAATTGTGCGAAATAGAGTTCTCGCGGACTGCACAACTTTAATAGAACATTTCAGATACGTGTTTCAGGGGCGCGAAAGCTCTAACTGATTACATGAAAAGCTGAATTGCGAAGTGATCTTAAAATCTGGCGTTCTTGTAGCTTATTACACGTCCATTTGTCTAAGAATGACGTCGCATTTGCAGTTCTGCTCCAATCAATAACCCCAGCACTAAAGTTATATGTTTGCTGTGCCTCAGTTTTCCCGATTCCAGCCAAATATTTCTGATGTGCACATTAAGTATGTGAATAAGAAAAGGTACAATTGCGTAGTTGGTTAGAATGCGGAATTTAAATGTCGAAATTTTTCACCTGTTTCGCAAGAAACTTCAGAACCTTTAGCGATCGGGCCGCCGAGAATCCTCCGCCACATTGTCATGAGCACCTTTCAAGCCTTATGATGACCTGTTATGATGAAGCACTTATATGCTCAATGTACAGTGGTACGACATCAGTGCTTTTCAAGTGTACCGAGCGTTTACGGTTTCTGCTCGAAGCTCAAGAAAATGTCCGCCTTTGCATGCATTAGACGCAAAGCATTTGGTTGAGCAACATCAATAAATGGGAATAAATGCGAGTACCGAGCAGAAATTTAATTGTGATCCTGATACTATAGCGCGCTAGGCTCTATTAAAATATCGATGACTTTGAACTGTCCACCGAACTGTCCACCGCTTTAGCACGGTCGTGAATATAAATACATGATTGATCTGATCGAGCCGCATGACAGAGGGAGGACATCAGATGTAATGAAAACATTTGGAATATAGAATCGAATATCGTCGTACTTGATTCGGTCTTCGGGAATAGCCCATGTGCGTTAATACGAATATTTCAAAATATCATCTATGTCCAAATAAACACAAAATTAGCGTAAAAGTCGCTTGCAGAGCCAGAATTTGATAGTCCGCACACTCTGAAGAGTTTTAATATTTGTACTTGATGCTCAGTTTATGGTTTTCATGTTAATTTGTTTTAATGTTAGGGTGCCAACGATATTTTGTGTTAACAACGAAAACGGTTCAATTCAAATTCGATTCGCTTCTTGGACGCATTAGCGCTGCCCTTGAGTGGAAATTTCGCGCGCCTTTTTTTTTCTCACCAGACACACGTGCGTTCCCCCGAAAAAAAAGAAAGTGGTAAGATGGGGTCTTGCGGTCTTACTTTGGAGAGAGAGCGCACGCAGCATGCATCACATCCCTCTCCTAGAAAGAATGACAAGTCCTGAAAGGAGGAACGGAATGTGCCGAGAGCGGCGGGGCGTGCAAGCGGAGCGCCGAACCTCGGACGCGCATTTACGGAACCTCACCCGCCCAGCCGGCAGAGCCATATATACCCTTCGGGAGAGTTTGGCGATTGTTTCATCTCGCCGCTCTCCGAGCTCCGCCCCAGCGCCGCCCTCTTCTCGTGACGTAAACCCTCTCTCCTTGCCGGCGGCGGCGGGCGGCAGTGGCGACAGCGCGGCGCGGAATCCGGCGCTGCCGCGACAGAGACACAGAGAGACGCCGGGACGCCGGCGCGCCGCACTTACACGATCGCTGAGAAGCGCGCGTAGGTTACGAAGCTCTTGTGCGAAGGCGCGCGTATTCATGGCGACTGCTCCTCGCATTCAAGCGTGAACTTGTTGCGTGCGATGAGCTGCTGTTGCGCGGTTGGCTGTTCAAACAGCAGCGCGCAGGGTTTCCGCCTTTTTAGGCTTCCGAAGGAAAAGAAGCGACGACGCCTTTGGATCAGAAACATCAGACGCAGCAAATGGACCCCGACCGATTGCTCCGCGCTATGCGAGATACGTACTGAGTATTTAGCTTGAATATTGCTGGTATTATAAACAGCGTACCATTAAAGGAGTCCTGACACAAAAATTATCGCCCCGCGTTTTTTTGCTGCAGTGTGTTGCTGGGGGCCTGTTAGTCATAACACGGCACATCGTTCGCTGCAGCGCGCGACAGATAATTAATTAGAAGCTCCTCATTACCGACACAGCCTCAGTTTCGGTTTGACAGAGCTCCACAAACGGCAAGCCGCCGGGTGCAACTATCACCACAGACGCTCGGTCACGTGAGCACACAGAACAGTGACGCATTTCCGCGCGGTCTGTCGTCGTCGGGCTCATCGTCGTCTGATGGCGACGATTTTCTTGCGGCGGGGATCGAAGGAATTTTCGACGTGGTGAATCACTTCAGGTTTGACCCGCTGGCGAGGAGCGATTCGTCGGGAAGCGCGTCAAAACAGAAATGGCGGCTACGACGTCATCGTAACTTGTACCGGCTGCAACGGTTACGTAGGGGAAGTAGGGGGGTCACCTCGGGTCACCTCCGAGGGTGTCAATGCACTAGGTGCGGCCTATAATGCTGGATAGCGCTCGCGAATTTCAAAATTCATATAAAATACCTTCCAAGCTTTATTCACTGTCAATATTTTGCAGATGGTGCACGCACGTACACGGGAATCGATCCAGCAGGCTATCTCGGCCGCGAAATTTTGTGTCAGTACCCCTTTAACACAAACTTATTATTTGTTGTGCAATGGGACCCTTTCAGGCGCACAAACTTTGAAAATAATTTTGTCACGCTGAAAAAAAGGAGTTTTATGGTTCGCGTTTCGATCGCTTGGGCAGATTGAAATTTTGCAGCGATCACGCTATAAGTGTGAAGCGTGATGTGTTGCGTTTACGTAATTTATCGCGCGTTCTGAGCACGAGCTTGTTTTGTTACCGTGATGTTGTGAGGGGAAGATTTATTTCGATATCGCAGGTTAGTGCCGCCGCGCGTCAGCTGCGGCAGTTACCTGTCATGTGTTGTACGTTATGTGGTCTGCGTTTCTGTGGCTGTCAGCCTATGGTGTCATTTACCGCTGCGTTGCCGCTTCTGTACATGCTACCAGTTTCACGTTAAAATCGCGCATGTAAATTAATCTGCGCCTCTGTGCTAAGCGAATGTGCCTTGCGCTTTTTAGCCATGCACGTATAGTGCACGATGTCTGTGCTCGTGCAGGAAGCTCTTCCACTATAGCAAGGGGCCCTTATGTGCTCGATGAAATTTCGTGATTAGGAAGTATAGAGCGCGAAGAAGTTGAGCAGAAAAATGATTTTATAAAGTAAACCAACAGGATGTCCGCTATCAGACTAGCCCAACGAGGTATTGTTTTCATTTAACACGCACCTACTGGGGGCCCTGCACCTGCTCTGACGAAAACCTTAGATGCCTCAGCAAACGCGAAAATTGACCGCCGGCGTCCGCGGCGTCGGCGTCCCGCGTCGGCGGCGTCAACACGAGGGATGTCATAAATCATCACGTAATGACGTCACCATACGGCCAAAGATTGTGACGTCATCATGACGTCGAATAACGTGACTTCACGCGATGACGTCAACACATGACCAGATGTGGTGCAGAAAGATTACAGTGCCTCAGGTCTTGGAGGCAGTGCAAAACAATGTTAGGTTACAAAGCTTTCGAGGGGGGGGGCGTGAGGAACAATTCATCAACTGAAGAAAAGGAAGACGGCTTTCGCCTTCGAGTGGTTTTAGGCGAATGCATAAGGGACCCTGTGAGTATTTTTTTCTCTCCTATTAGAGAGCTTTAGTGCCGGGGACTCCAAGCCGCTTCCTTATTCACCCTAGGTTCCCTTGTACTCTCAGCCGCACCCATGGACTATACAAGGAACGTAAGGGGCTTGCGTACACAAGGCACTTTGGGGTCCCGGCACTAAAATTCTCTAAGAGGGAATTTTGGGGCTCGAGATCCCCAAGCCGCTTGTGTACGCCCGCTTTTGCGCTTTTGTGGCCTTAATACAATTACGTGCGCTGGTATCTCTGTTTCTTTTAAAAGCAGAGCTGTTTAAGCTTGGAGAATCCCCGTTAGTGGCGAATAAAAATTGTCATCATCATGAACCGGCACGCAATTCGTCCGCTTCTTTATCTTCTACTTTGCTGCCAGACCACGTGCACAGACTTTTCCGGCGTGGTATGCAATGATTCTCACGTAACATTTGTCATGTGACATGTTCCAAAAGTCACACCTGTTATATATGCTCGTCACAGAGTCACATCACGCAATACCAATTTTGGTGTATATCAATCTGGCGGAACGGCCGCCATCGCACCATGAGCGTGGCACGTACGTCATGCTGTACATGATACGTGTGTCATGATATTCACATTAACTCTCGTTATTTATGTTCGTCACACAGTCATGTCGCGCAATACCAATTTTGGTGTATATCAAGCTAGCGAAACATCCGCCAGCGCACCATGAGCGTGGCACGTAAGTCATGCTGTACATGACACGCGTGTCATGATTTTCATAATAACTCCCGTTATTTATGTTCACCATACACTCTTGTCAAGACATACCAATTTTGGTATATATCAAATTAACGAAACGGCCGCAAGAGCACCAAGACGGTGGCATGTAAATCATGCTGTACATGACACGCATGTCATGATTTTCATGTTATGACCAGTCATTTATGTTTGTCATACAGTCACATTATGCCATACTAATTTTGGTATACACCCCATGAACGAAACGGCCAGGAGAGCACAAATACGTAGGCGGCTAGATAGGTAGATAGACAGATAGATACGCTCAAAGTCGCAGAAGTTTGCTAAGAAATGCTTCGCATTTAAAAAAAAACCAAGATAGACGCAAACGCACAGGTCTTCATAGCTCGAAAAGTCACCGGTGATCACGATACTCCCTCATGCGAATTCTGAGCGCAGATTTGTGTTGAGGCAACGCGAACTATGTTTGAATTTCTGGCTATCCGCATTGGAACATTCGTTACATATTGCCACAGAAACTGTCAGTGCTCGAGTGCTACGCACGCCACTCTGTGCATTGCAGGCGTCATCGACATCCCCGTCACGACAAGGGAGACAGTAGCAGCGCACCCACCAGCCCTGCATGCGCACGAGCTCCGACCGAAGGGCGAGCACGCATGACGGAGGAAGAAAGCGATGTTAGAGGCCAGTGGCTCGTGATATCGACAGAATCCACGTTCGCGGTCTTTTGTCCTCGTTCGCTCTATCGGTTACGCGGAGTACGCCAACGGCGATGCCGAACAACGCAGGAACAGACGCCTAAGAGCTGCGCTCTAAATTTACAGCGCGTATCGTAGAACGTATGGACTCGAATCGGCGTGCACAGCTCAGTTTCACAATAATTCGGACACGTCTAATTCACTCCATACTCTTCATTAAACTTTTATAACAATGTTCGTGCACAATTTCGCTTTCGCAATTTGTTTAGGAGCGCTAGATTTCACGAATGAACAGCGCGTACATAGTCTCAACCATGCGCCCGTCGCGCGGAAAGACTATATATGGCGGACGCCGCCGGAGCGGAGGCGTGGCGGTGACGTGAGCAGCGTCATCGCCGCGCCGCGACGTCACTGCCCCGCCCATTCGCCAGACTCTCCCCATCGACGGCTCTGCCAGCCGGTAGACTGCAGCGCCGCAGTGCGCCGCGTGCGCACCTCGCGCCTCTCGCGGTTTTTTTTTCTTTGTCACCGCGCTGGGGAGGGAAGCGAGCTCCGTGGCGTGCGGGAGTTCCCTTCCCGCGAAATCGTAGCTCTTTCGAGCGAGGACGTGCTGCATTTCGTTTGCCTTGATCCTGGAGGCGCGCGGCCGTCTCCCGCTGCCGAGGATTTGACGCGAACTCGTAAGTGACATTCTATTTCCTCGGTGTATCGTATGGTGACTTTTGTCTAGCGACAAAATCAAATTTTATTTGCGCAATTGATGCGTCAATCTGGTCGTCTCTTCTAGCGGGCAGATCAGAAATGTTCAGGCGAACGGTGGTTATATTTGTCCGTGGACCCAAGACATCGTTGACGGGCAAATATGTAAGATTTGTTTTTTATTTGTGGCATCTTATTGTAAGACCGTAACCTATTTTGCCGTTTTCTCCAAGGAACACTGCATCAAGGACTGGTGTGGATAGCGTGCTGCGCTGGTCTCGTCAACTGAAAAGAATTCTGGTAAGACGCATGCTTGGTTACAAAAGTTTCACGCAATCGCTTTTCACGTTGAATTTGATCGCACGTGTGCTGTAAATGCCGACTACACAATATGTGACTGGCTCGCGGCCGCTTTGAAGGTAAGATTGTGTTCTCATTAATCTATTTATTGTACCATTTGTTTTGCAGTGACATTACGAGCCAACAAGGAAAACCTCAATCCATCCTGTCTCCACATATCAAGTTTGTGCACTGTGGAGCTTGAAGCACTTCTCAGAATTTCAGCACACTCGCATTTATTGTAAGTGCAGTGTTTTTCTTATTTGTGCAGTGACAAAATAATTTTCTTGTTTAGTTGTGTGAATAGAGTTTCTAGACGCGACATGACTGTGCAACTGGTCAAGTAAATAGTCCACCTTTCTCGGAGTATTATTCATTGTTCTTTCTTTCAGTCTTTTCCGACAGAAGAACAATGCAAGTCTCACATCTTGATGAGGGTGGCGATTTACCCTCTCACATCTCGACGGTAAAACGTCGCATCTGCGTACGTGTTCAGGGCCAAGAGCACGAGAACTGGCCGAAAGAAGGGAGCCGATCCAACAAGAATGCCGTCCGTTTTATATATATGTCAGCGCTATCATGCAGCGATCACATGGACTGTACGGTTGCGTTGCACAAGGGCTGATGCAAACGCTCCGTGCGAACAATGTTGCATATGTAAAATTAGTACATCTATACAATTGCAAAATAAACATATAAAGAGAGAAAACTTATATTCACGTCTTTCTGTTATTGTGTGTTACGTATTAACACGTTAGTGCAGACCGCTAGAGGCGTTTAATTCCGTCTTACATGTGCACTCTGCCCGTAATTAATTCAGATAGAGTTAAACGCCTCTATAAACTGCCCGTTCACATTAAATACGACACGCATCAACACACCAGAAAAACAATTGATGCGTTTTGTTAGAACACGCACAAAAAATAAGAAAAAAAAAGCAGAGCAATACTAGCGAGGAACGTCCGCAACCGACCCACGGCCGTCGGTAAATCGACGCTTATGTGATGTCAGGCCTTGGTCAACCCGCGAGCGGCATGCACTCGGCATCGTCGGCCACGGTGGACGGGCCTACATCGGGTGCCGACGCAGGCCCACATGAGGCCAATGTCAATCCCCAAGACCGGCCCTACATTGGTTGCCAAGGTTGGGCCTGTTGTGTCGTGCGACCCCTGGTGCCATGCTGAGACACCAGTGCTGTTGTGCTTTCTATTCATGCTACTGGGGGGAGCTGGGTCTCTGCCATGCCTCTGTGCTACCACCAATCCGGCGTGGCCATGCCGGTCATGTGACCCGTGCCTCGCGGACCAATAGCCTTTCTTCTCGCTCCTTAAAATCGCCTGCAATAAACGCGGGAGAGCAGTCTCCCGTCAGTCTTGCCGAAGCTTGGTCTCTGCGTCGTCACTCCGCGCGCCCTCCCGTCGTTCGGCCTCTCCGTCGGCCCGCCGCGGGTTACGCCGCGCTCCTGCCCTACACAACACATGGCGACGAGGTAGTTGAACCGCTACGCTACTACAACAGGCGACGCCAGGAAGAGCACGACGTACGTGACACTACGCTACGGGTCACATTTTTCTGCTGCGCGTCGGTGCTGCTTCCTGCACGCTACAAGCGCGTCGACCTGACTTCGCTTTGTTCCCGCTCCGGCTCCCTCTACGGCGCCACCTTCCTGCTTGAGCCTACGGCCTACCTCCTGAACACATGGCGACGAGTTACTGAACCCGGTTCAACAGGCGACGCCAGGAAGAGCACGACGTAAGTGACACTCACCTCGAGTCGCAATTCTCCTGCACGTCGGTGCTTTGTCCTTCCTGCTTGCTACATTGGCGTCGACCTGACTTTTCTTGTTCCCGCTCCGGCTCCCTCTACGACGCCAATTTCCTGCTTGAGCCTTCTGCCTACCTCCTGCACACATGGCGGCCCTTTTTGCCAACCTTCCTCCATTCCTCGACGTGCCCGGCACGCCTCCTATTCCGTGGCATAAATGGAAAAAAATTTTCCAGGTACACCTGAAGGCGGCCGGCGGAAGCGGCTGGGAGGACGAAAGACGCGCGTCAGCACTTCTCAGCGCGCTCGGTGTCGAGGGCCAGCGGAAATACTTCGCCGCGCAGGAGCAGCTCGAAGCTCAAGGCGTCCAAAATGCTCCACACACAGCCAGCACGCCGGCGGCGTTGGGCACAGGTGCGGTGTCGACGACGGAAGCGGCGGCGGCGACGGAGTACGACACGTTGCTTCAATTCCTAGACGGGCTCTTTGCCGAGACGACTAACGTGCTAGCCGAGCGGCACCTATTCACGAGCCGCGAACAACTGCCCGGCGAAACCTTCCTCGAATTCGTCGCAGCTCTCAAGGAGAAAGCCCTCTCGTGCAAGTTTGGCGCCACTTACGACGACAGAGTGCGGGACCAAGTAATTCACGGAGTCGCCAACGCACATGTACGGGCCAAGCTACTGTCGTACGGGGAAGCCCTTACGCTGCAGAAAGCCGAAGAAGTTGGACGCGACTTGGAAGCGCTCAACAAAGCCAACGCGGCATTCGGAGAGAATGAACGGCTACTCGGCTCGCTCGCCGGGGACGGCGGTAGCGTCCAGCGCGTCGCACGTGGCTACGCAGCAGCATCACAAAATGGCGGGTCGGCTTCCTCGGCGGCCCCGCATGTGACTCAACATGGCGGCGGCTTCCCCCCCAACTCGGGTGGCCGCGTCCAAGATGGCTACGCGGGCTCGTCAGCGCGCCTCCAGGACGGCGTTCGCGGCCAAGACGGTCAGCCCGCTTCCAAGCCTCTAGTTGGCCCTTGTTTTCGCTGCGGCAAGTCAGGGCATTTGGCCAATTCCAGAAATTGTCCGGCAAAAAACAAAACTTGCCAATTTTGCCGCATCAAGGGGCATTTCGCGGCAGTCTGCCGTAGACGGCAAGCGTCGGTGCAAGAAGTTGCCCCCGTCCAAGACGCTGACTCCGGCACTGCCACAGTCCTGTCCGTGCAAGCTGCGCCGACTAGCCCAAGAGACTTGCGCATCCCTGTTATCGTCGGCGGACATAGCCACATGTCATTGCTGGTGGACACCGGAGCCACTGCATCATTAATGACCAAGAAGGACTTCGACATGCTTTTCGCTTCGAAGCACCGACTGCTCCAAACGTCCATCCAACTGCAGAATTTTTCGAAGCACCGCATACCGGTCCTAGGGTATTTCCGCACAGACTTGCAGCACCATGGCAAGCGGGCCTTTGTCACCTTCTACGTGACCGCACACGGCACTTCACTGCTGGGGCTCGACGCCATCCAGCAGTTGGGACTCCTGATCGACGGCGCAACGCTAACGTGTCGTCTGGCTTCACCCGTTTCCTCGCAGCTTCCTGCAGGTGTGCCTCCGGGGTTCGAGCACCTGTTCGACGGGAAGCTGGGACTTGTCAGGGACTACGTCCACCGGGTCAAGAGGCGGCCGGACATCGTACCAGTGTCCGCCAAGCTACGTCGCCTGCCTCTGGCGCTCCGGCAACAAGTCGCCAGCGAGCTGCGTCGACTCGAGGACAACGACGTCATCGAGCGGGTGTCGGCATCCGAATGGGTGTCGCCACTCGTGGTCGTCCGTAAGAAGGACGGGGACATCCGCCTATGCGTCGATCTGAGAGAACCGAACAAGGCCATCGTCGTCGACGGGTTCCCACTGCCCCATGTGGATGAACTGCTTCAAATGTTGAATGGTGCGTCATACTTTTCAAAATTGGACTTAGCATCAGCATACCACCAACTGCTCCTAGAGGAATCTAGTAGAGATTTAACTACGTTCATAACACATGAAGGATTGTTTCGTTTTAAAAGAGTATGCTTTGGTCTAGCCTCCGCACCTGCGGTATTTAAAAGAATGATGTCTAGTATCTTGCAAGGCTGTAACAATGTTGCGTGTTACTTGGACGACATACTAGTATGGGGAAGCTCAAAGTCTGAGCATGATGCGAATTTGAAGAAAGTGTTAACCTGCATTGCGCAGAGTGGCATGAAACTGAACCAGAAATGCATTTTTGCGGTGAAGGAGTTAACGTTCCTGGGGCATAAAATTTCTGCAGAGGGTATATCGCCCATGGAAAGCAAAGTTCGGGCAATCCTTAATGCTCCTCCTCCTACGTGCCTGAAAACCCTTCAGTCCTTCCTTGGCCTTACAGGGTATTACGCAAAATTCCTTCACCACTACGCAGACCTCGTTGAGCCACTCCGCAACATGCTCAGACAGGGCCAACAATTTTCTTGGTCAGAAGATGCGCAACGCAGCTTTGAACAAGTGAAAGCTCGCCTTGCATGTGCTCCTGTCGTAAAAATGTTTGATCCTTCATTACCGGTGGTTGTTACGACAGATGCTTCTGATGTTGGTCTGGGTGCAGTGTTACAGCAACTTGTCGGTTCTCAGTTACACACCATCGCCTTTGCATCTAGGACCTTAACTCCTGCAGAACGAAAGTACTCTGTGGGCGAGAGAGAAGCATTAGCATGTCTATTTGCATGTGAGAGGTGGCACATCTATCTGTGGGGAAGGCGTTTCACGCTCAGGACGGATCACCAGGCAGTAGTTGCCCTGCTAGCGGCAGGTAACTCGGGCAGACGTCCTCTCCGTATCTCCAGGTGGTCGGCCAGGCTAATGTATTACAACTTCCACATAGAGTACTGCAAAGGGTCTGAGAACCGTGTGGCTGATGCATTGTCGAGGCTTCCATTACAAAATGATAGTTCTACTGTTCAGGACGAGGAGATTGTCTCCCTTGTAACCACTGTAGTCGACAAGCAGACTGTTCAGGCAGCTACTGCGTCTGATGAAGCACTGCAACGGGTCATTCACTACGTAACTCGAGGATGGCCCCAAAAAAAAACTCTAGACACAGCACTGATGTCCTACTTCCACGTACAGGAAGAGCTTTCTTTCGTTGACGGACTCCTGATGCGGGGCGAACGTGTAGTTATTCCAAATGTCCTAATACAGACTTTCTTGCAGTTAGCCCATGAGTCGCATCAGGGTATTGTTCGCACTAAGCAGCTGCTACGTGAGCGCTATTGGTGGCCTCACATGGATAGGTGTGTGGAAGAGTTTGTAAGGCAATGTCACATCTGCCAGCTCGCTGATAAGTCAGCTAAAACTACAGTACCTCCATTTCAGCCAGTACAGTGGCCTGAGCAGCCATGGCAGCAGTTAGGTATGGACATCATAGGTCCTCTGCGTACAGCTCCTAACCCTACATATGCTATCACCTTAATGGACTATTATTCTATGTGGCCTGAAGTCCTTTTTACCAATTCAATCACGACGCAAGACGTCATTAAGCTCCTCAATGCTGCTTTCAGCCGTGAAGGTCTCCCTGAAACCTTAGTTACAGATAATGGACCCCAGTTTACGTCCAGAGAATTACACGATTTCTTAAAGGAAAGAGGCATTGTCCATCACTTCTCATCCACCTATTACCCGCAGGCAAACGGGCTAATCGAGAGATCAAGCTGCTCGTCAGCTTTTTCTCCCTGCCTCCCTCATCTTATGCTTGATGAAAAATAAAGGACCTATTATTATTATTATTATTATTAACCGTGTTCTCAAGGAACACATTCAGGTAGCTAAACTGCAACAGAAAGATGTCATTCAGAGCACTACAGAGTTCTTAGGGTCTTACAGGATCACTCCTCATTCTACTACTGGTTGTTCACCAGCTGTTCTGCTTCACGGTCGCCAACCGCGATCAACCTTAGACATCAGTAAACATAAGCTTCCGGGTTTGCCACAAACCTCTCCTGCAGCACTTCGTGAAAAGGTTCAGCAAAAGCAGCAGAATACTAAGTCCTATGTAGATGTGCGCAAGGGCGCCAAACAAACTCTGATTAAAGTAGGCGACAAGGTAAAGGTTAAGCTACATACGAAAGGTCCATTCAGGTTCAGCAAACCCCTTACAGTCCTACAACAAGTCAATCCGTCCACATTCCTCCTCAGCGATGGCAGGAAGTGGAATGCTTCAAAGTTAACGCTCGTTCCACATGTAGCTACAGCATCCCTTCCGTTAATGCCTCATTCTGAGCCCATCACTGATGCAGATCTCCTGTCTTGTTACGATGACTTGGGTAATCTTCCCTCTACTTCCAATACAGAGCTGTTGCCTCGGCAATCCATTCCTAGTGCCCCGGCTGTCCAGTGCGACGGCGCACCAGCTGAAGTGCACACTCCGATGCCTGCGACCCAGGATCAACCATTGGGTCTTCAGGAGGAAAGTCCTGGGTGTTCCTCCTCACCTACAGTAAATGCACCAAATTCCAACATGGGGGAGGGAAGAGATGGGAATGGGTCTTCAAAGTCGGCTCAAGACAGCCGCAGCCCACGAAGTTTTTTGCCTGGGAGTGATGGGAATGGGTCTTCAGAGTTGGCTCATGGCAGCCACAATCCGCCAAGTTCTTCTGGGAGAGATGGGGACGGGTCTTCAAAGTCGGCTCCCGACAGCCGCAACTCTCAAAGTCCTCCTGCAGGGCCTGGGTCACGTCGCCCACAGCGGACGCGCAAGCCCCCAGCCCACTTGAAGGACTACATCACAGACTAAAGTAGTCCGCGTCTTCTGGGGCTATACTGCCTTAAGAGGCCCGCAGTATAGCCGCAGAGGTCTGTGCGTTTGTGTGAACTTTTCGTGAATAGTGCAAGCTGGCACTTGTGTTGGTATGGTGAAGTGACTTTTTTTTGTGTGTGTAACATAGGTTGTAATATGTACATCTAGGACTGAACTTCTGCGTATTGCAGGTGCCATCTTTATCGGAACTTGAATGTGAATTTTTTTAGTGGTTCCTGATGTACCACAGTTACAATTGTATAAGGATGCAATTCTTCCCAGGGCGGGACGATGTTGTGTCGTGCGACCCCTGGTGCCATGCTGAGACACCAGTGCTGTTGTGCTTTCTATTCATGCTACTGGGGGGAGCTGGGTCTCTGCCATGCCTCTGTGCTACCACCAATCCGGCGTGGCCATGCCGGTCATGTGACCCGTGCCTCGCGGACCAATAGCCTTTCTTCTCGCTCCTTAAAATCGCCTGCAATAAACGCGGGAGAGCAGTCTCCCGTCAGTCTCGCCGAAGCTTGGTCTCTGCGTCGTCACTCCGCGCGCCCTCCCGTCGTTCGGCCTCTCCGTCGGCCCGCCGCGGGTTACGCCGCGCTCCTGCCCTACACAACAGGGCCAACGACAGTGCAGTTGGCCAGCGACATCAGGCCGACATTTTGCCAAGGATAAAATGTTGCTTGGGACGATGCTCGCCGGTTCAAGGCCATTCGGTCCCACGCCGAATGGCCAAACACACGCCCAAGTGGATGTGTTTCTTGAGCGTTCTGGCCGGCGGCATATTTTTCGTTAAATTCACGGAAAGAGTGGCGTCACGTACACGAAAATTAGCTGAGTGAGATATCTTGTAGAACGCGAATCCATAATTTTTGGTAACTGAACTCGATAGGTCAGGTACAATTTTAAGGCGAAAGCCTTAGATGCAGTAGGGTACGAATTTGGGCTGGTTGGTGCATGACTTCAAGTAGAAAACAGCGCTACGAGACGGGACAAAGAAGGGGCACAAACACGGCGCTATCAACCAAATGTGCTTTATTCCACCAGTCCGCATATTTATACTCGACCAAGACTAAAGAAAGCATAACAAAAAAAGCAGAAAAACCCGGTCAGCCTGCGCAAAGGCAAGAAAATTTTTTAACTCGAGAGAAATGTTATCCCTTCGGAAGCAGTGAAATCGAGAGGAGGCTAACACATGCCTCGCCGCCTTTACAAATGTGATAAGCTTCGGAAACGAGACGCGCACGTTCGTCATAGTACTTTGATAGGAAAGTCGAATCTTTAAAAGATGGCTGGCAGCTGCATTCATTGCAATGAATGGACAGTTGACTGTCTTTTGCTTGTTTAGAGACCTTGTTCGCGTGCTCGCGCAAGCGGTCATTAGCGCACCGGACAGTTTGATCAACATAGTAACGCCCGCAGGAAAGAGGAATCTTGTACACAACAGAATCGCAACATTCAACAAACTTTTGCCGGTGCTGCTTACTACATCTTTCCGTCTTGGTTTTAGGGGCGAAGCTCCTTAAAGCGGCACCCGTTCGTCCCCGTCGTAGTGCGTAACCAGTCTTAACGCTAGTACCAGATCTTGACCTCCAAGGTGGTGCCGGTGGGAGATTTCTCCTGTGCGTTGTTGAACAATAAAAAATTCGCAGCGTGCGCGTTAACTAAAAGCCGAATTCTTCTGTCTCTCATTCCCCATTAGCAGCCATTAGCATGTTCCAGTAGGAAACGTTAGTAGAAGTAGAAGTGTAAGTGTTAGCTAAAAGCCGACTTCTTCTGTCTCTCATTCCCATTAGCAGCAATTGTTTACTTCCAAGGTAGTATCTGGTGAGATTTCTCCTGTGCGTGATTAAACAATAAACATTTTGTTCAAAACGCCGTTGATTGATGAAATAAACCAACGAAAGACGCCAGATGTTTTCTAAAAGCAAAACGAAAAGACGCCAGATGTTTCTAAAGCAAAACGCAAAGACGCCAGCTGCTTAACGAAAGACGCCAGATGTTTCTCCTCTGCTACGGTCCAAGCGCCTGTGTCGTGTGTTCAATCTTTCTCCGTCCCGTTTTTTGCGCTGTTCCCCTCAGTATGATGTACCAACTGGCCCTTCAAGAAACCCTTCTGCAATATTCTAATTACTACAAATAACACCCCCTATACTTTCCTTGGCATTGCTGTCTATTAGTTCTCATTAATATTGTGTCTAACAAAGAAAAAACGAGCCCTTAAAGTAATCTTTCCTTCATTCATAGCGAGGGTCTCGTTCTGGCAGACATGATGCCTTCAGGTAGTATGCGAAGGATTATTGGTCAGCTGCCTGCTCGTAAATAGATCACGTGCTACGTGACGCCAAAAAAGTCAGAAAAAGAGTGTTCCACACTCGCCGCCATGGCTGCGACTTGCGCTGACTGACACTCCTAAGTTTCAGTCCACATATATACCCTATAAAGTGGACGGGGAGATGAGCGCCGCCGTAGCTCAGTAGTAGAGCATCGGACGCGTTATGCGAAGGTCGCAAGTTCGGTCCCTGCCGGCGGCAAGTTATCTTTTCGTCCACTTTTACGACAAATAACACCCCCTATATTTTCCTTGGCATTGCTGTCTGTTAGTTCTCATTAATATTGTGTCTTACAAAGAAAAAACGAGCCCTTAAAAGTAATCTTCCCTTCAAGCACATCACATAGTGCATTTGGCGTCGTCCTAAACAAAAAAAAGTACTAAATGTCGAGGTATGAATGCAGAATTTTAGTGACATCATCTCATGAAGTGTTGGTTTTATTTATTTATTTATTTTTACATAATGCAGCCTCAGTGAGGCTATTGCAGGAGTGATAATAGAGAAAAAAATACACTAACAGCAAATCAACATTCATGAGCGGGCTTCCAGAAATTTTTGAGTGGTAAGCAACGCACACTTCCGGGCAACACAGACCAGAATTTTTTAACCTCGCACGCAGGCTGCGCGCACGCTTTGATACTCTTAGAGTTACTGTATATGCTACCTTTAGGTAGCAGAGTTGCGCCACTCTTTTCCGGACGCCGCTCGCTCTGCCTTCGACGATTCCAGCAACGCTATTCGCCGAGCGCCGTCACGTGGTCATAGGTGGCTCCTTTGCGCTGCGGAGAAGCCAACACTGCCAACACTTCGCAGGCGACGCCGACACTCCGTAGATTGCGGCGGCTCAAGGGCGGTTGACATCGGCGCTGTTGTTATTAGACAGGTATTAGATCAGCGTTAGCGTGATAGCGGGGGTTAAAGGAATATCGTTACCATGCCGCAAACGTTCGTTGTGGACAGCGTGTTTTAGTTTAACGGAATAGCGCTTACGTGCCCAAGCTGGGACGGTGGCGCCACCTAGAGGAGGGTGAATGCGTTAAAAAAATGTGAACAGAAAAGACTGAGAATTCTCACCTGTATACCAGCACGACGCAATATTACTACTTTTTTGTATATTTGCTTGCGTTCACTCTTTTAGAATGTGACGAGTGCAATAAAAGCCCCATGAAGATCTGTTTAAATCAACACTGTTAATCTGTCGCGCGAGCGCGGCTCCTACGCGGATGGTGAGTGGCTTTCCCGCAAGACTTCGGAGCCCAAGATGGCGTACCTTGGCGCAACTCTGCTACCTAAAGGTAGCATATACAGTAACTACCTAAAGGTAGCATATACAGTAACTCTAAGCTAGACTAGAGTCACTGTATATGCTACCTTTAGGTAGCAGAGTAGCGCATAGGTCCGGCTAGCAACCACAGTTATGCGGTGAAGTCGCACTCCATTTTTGCAGGCGACATGCCTACCGCGTCGCCGATAAACATGTCTGGCGTGTCGAAGGCCGGCGATAAACACTGGCTGTCGATGACTAGTGTTAATTGAGTGAGCTGCAGCGGCGGCGTCGAGAAATACAAAAATTTGCCCGAGCGTCAGCTTCTCCGCAATGCATGGTTGCTAGCGGCGTTGGAAAACAGATGCGCAACTCTGCTACCTAAAGGTAGCATATACAGTAACTCTAAGCTAGACGTGACTGCAGCGCCACTAGTTCTCACGACCGCCACGCGGATCGCCTCTCCGGCGGAGCTTTTAAACTGAGTTTGTTCTAGTAACGTTGAGGTAGGCATACACCAAAGGTTTGAGGTTTGTTGGAACATAAAATGACAGGCCCTTCAAGAAGTGCTGGATGGGGGAGTATATGATGAGCAGCTCACGGCCAAAAAGCTGTAACGAGTCTCCGCAGGTTGCATATTCTGAGAAAAACAACCCAGTAGGTGCCACTGGAAGTCGATTCTCTACTGGAGAACAGCGCCGATGGCCACGCTGGAAGGATCTACCATAATGCGAGTGGGCACGTCAGACCTCGGGTGGAGGAAGAGCACCACATTGGCGACAGCTTATTTACTGGCTGTGAAAGCAGCTGGAGCTTCAGCAGACCAAGAAATCATGAATGAGGAGCTCTTGGTTCTGCGAAGAAGTTCGGTGAGTGGGTGCACAATCTCAGCAAAGTGCGAAATAATGTGACAGGGAAAATTCCCCAGGCTCAGGAACTCGCGCAGCTTCCGCAGGTTGGTGGGTGCTGTGAGGTCCTTCACGGCCTCGATGTGAGAGGGCATGGGTCGGTCGAATTCCCACCGCCGAGATGTGGTGACCCAGGAACTCAAGCTCGGAAGAGCCGAAGACGCATTTGTGAGGGTTGACAACCAGGCCAAAGTGTTGAACGCGTTGAAAGAGTTCTTGGAGATGATGCTCGTGGTCTTGTGAAGTGCGGCTCGTGACGAGGGTGTCATCAATGCAGGAAAACACAGCAAGAAGGTTGCGTTTCGTAAGCCAAAGGTATGTGCACGTAATAGAGGCCGAATG